>NW_028146256.1:0-8558 GCF_977016875.1 Pavona decussata
AAAGCAACCTCGTGATCTTGCGAGTGTGCGTGTTCACAACACTTAATTGACACGGCCATCAAAAAGGTTATCGACACTAAGGTATCTGATCCACAGCCCTATTCATCGTCACAAGAGAAAGCGAACACCGTTAGAGTCATCCTACCGTTTAAAGATCAGGGTTCAGCGAACATTGTGAAACAGCAACTAAGTAAATTAAGTTTAAAAGTAGGAACTGCCATCCAACCTGTGTTTGTGAGTCGAAAACTCAATGAAGATCTTAAGGTGCAAGAAGCCAAGCCCTCCATTGTCAACCAACAATGTGTAGTATACGAATTTAAATGTAACCTGTGCGATGCAGGATATGTGGGGTATACGCGTGGGCACCTGCATGAGCGCGTAGACGGACACAAAAGAAAGTCGTCTTCAATTTACAAACACTACCATCTTCAACATAATGACCAGATACCACAGCGTTTTTTAGAACGGTTTCACGTTCTTGCGAAATGCACCAGCAAATTTGATTGCCTCATTCATGAGATGCTATTCATACGCAAACTGAAACCAGAACTGAACGTGCAAACTGATTCAATTCGCGCTAAAGTATTTGTTTAACCATCTATTAATATGTTAATTTTCAGCTGTAGCCTATTTAAATATCTGCGTTCACAAACTGATTTTTTCTCTTGATAATGGAGTCAAGATGACTCCGAAACGTCGAGCCTTAAATCTCTCTGTAATTTTTGCATGTCTTTGCTTCAGCAAATCCCTTTTAATTAAAAGCTTAAAACGAGATAATCAGCTACACTTGTTCCGAAGACTCGAGCGATGTAGCACGAAACAAATTAACTGCGATGGATCCATCGAATTCCTGCGATTGTGTCAGAGTTTTGATCTCACGCCAACGTTCGCAAAGATCAACAAAGAAAGGCGCTCCAAATGGAAAAAGTCATCTGCTGCTTTCACGAGGAACGTTATCGCCGAGGAACTCAAGTCAAGAACGAAAGAGAGTGCGGCTCTTCGAGCTGAAATCAACAACATCTATGCTGAAATTCGGCAGAATTGCTCTTTCTTCCGTTATATGTGCATCCTACGAACAATGACCAACCTTCGCAGGAAGTACAAAGATGAAGTCATGAACACGCACACTCGCAAGATCACGAGGTTGCTTTATAGAGAAACGGACGTTGATGAGCACCTTCTGAACATTTCATCTTATGAGCTCTCTTTCTTTCAGAAGTTGATTCTCTGTCGTGGTTTGAAGTTTGTGATCCCTCAGCGGATTTCTCCTGTTGAGGTTAAGGCGGGTTTTGAAAAGGCTTACTGGAATCTTGAACCTTATCTACCGAATGACGATTTGAAAGAACTGGCCGCTGCGACTTTACGATCTGTCGCTCTAGAGTACACCAGCAGACGCGGTCCAAAACCTCCTGATGCACTCGTTAAGGCCATCGAAGAGCTAAAGAGGCGCGACGACATCGTAATTACAAAACCCGACAAAGGATCTGGAGTCGTTGTTATGGACAAATCTCAATACCTTCGCTTGCTATCTGAAGCCTCCATAAGCGATACCAGCAAGTTCAGACCCGTTAGTCTAGAGAGGCCCAAAACTAAGGGTAGACCGCCAACCTACTACCACCCCCTCTTAGAAAAGGAAAGAGAGATTGACAGCCTCCTACGTAGGATACTACCTAAGCCGATCGCCGACTCTCTTCGTCCTAAAGGTTCTAGACTAGCCCACCTGTACGGACTGCCAAAGACTCACAAAGAACGTCTAGCCATGCGCCCAATACTATCGGCTACACAGACATATAATTATGCCATGGCCAAGTGGCTTGAGGATAAACTGAAGCCCTTATCGTATAATCAATATACGGTATCTGATACCTTTCAGTTTGTTGACGAAATACAGGGCTTGAAGATCAACAATGGTGAGCTTTTGGTCTCTTATGACGTAACCTCGCTGTTTACAAATGTACCTCTTGACGAGACGATTCAGATACTGGCTGACAAAGCCTTTGTTGATGACTGGTTTAATCAAACCACCAAACTAAACCTCACTAAAGCAGATTTGGTCGACCTCCTTAAAGCAGCTACTAAGAACCAGCTCTTTCAGTTTGACGCGTCGTTGTATGAGCAGATTGACGGAGTAGCAATGGGTTCTCCTCTTGGCCCATTGCTTGCAAATGTTTTCATGTGCTCCATCGAGGAAACTCTGCAACAGGATGGCTTGTTACCCCCGTTCTACCGGAGGTATGTGGATGACACTCTTACCATAATGCCCGATAGAGTAACCGCTGACCACTTCTTACGCACGCTCAACCATTGCCATTCTTCCGTGAAATTCACTATGGAGACCGAACATGACGGGTCGCTTCCCTTTCTTGGCGTGGAATTACTTAATCGAGCTCCCAAGATCGAAACCAAGGTTTACTTACATCAAGCCCACCAATACAGGCCTTCTACTTCATTACCAGAGCCACGTAGATGATCGTTATAAACGGAGCCTAATTAACACCATGCTAGACCGGGCCTACCGATTATCTTCTGATTGGTCACATTTCCACGACGAATGCGACCGGCTCAGAGAAGTGTTCAGTAAGCTTAAATACCCACAACACTTAATTGACACGGCCATCAAAAAGGTTATCGACACTAAGGTATCTGATCCACAGCGCTATCCATCGTCACAAGAGAAAGCGAACACCGTTAGAGTCATCCTACCGTTTAAAGATCAGGGTTCAGCGAACATTGTGAAACAGCAACTAAGTAAATTAAGTTTAAAAGTAGGAACTGCCATCCAACCTGTGTTTGTGAGTCGAAAACTCAATGAAGATCTTAAGGTGCAAGAAGCCAAGCCCTCCATTGTCAACCAACGATGTGTAGTATACGAATTTAAATGTAACCTGTGCGATGCAGGATATGTGGGGTATACGCGTGGGCACCTGCATGAGCGCATAGACGGACACAAAAGAAAGTCGTCTTCAATTTACAAACACTACCATCTTCAACATAATGACCAGATACCACAGCGTTTTTTAGAACGGTTTCACGTTCTTGCGAAATGCACCAGCAAATTTGATTGCCTCATTCATGAGATGCTATTCATACGCAAACTGAAACCAGAACTTGACATGCAAACTGATTCAATTCGCGCTAAAGTATTTGTTTAACCATCTATTAATATGTTAATTTTCAGCTGTAGCCTATTTAAATATCCGCGTTCACAAACTGAGTTTTTCTCTTGATAATGGAGTCAAGATGACTCCGAAACGTCGAGCCTTAAATCTCTCTGTAATTTTTGAATATGCATTGTTTCATTTTTTCTTGCTTTAACTTTTATGAAGCAGCACAAAAGGTTCAAGGTTTCAAGTTCAAGTTTTATTCATCAACATCAAGACTGAATTTTCATAATTGAAATTCATAATTGTAATGCATTGTAATGCATGTACTGTATGTACAACTGTGGACCTTAAACTGTTGACATTAAACTGATTGAATATGCACTGTTTCCTTTTTTCTTGCTTTAACTTTTATGAACATGAACTGGAAAATTATGAAAATTATGAATTTCAATTATGAAAATTCAGTCTTAATGTTGATGAATAAAACTTGAACCTGAAACCTTGAACCTTTTGTGCTGCTTCATCATGCATTCATTAAAGAAACTACAGTAACTGTGACTTAAACAACAGTCACTTTGGCAATCCTGTGTTAATGAAGGAGTATAAAACATGAACTCAGATAAAGCTATACTCCAGTTACAAGTCTTTACTACCACTGCTTGTACAATGACTGATACATTCCACTACCAGGTGCTTCACTGCCACTGAATCCACTCTGTCCCTGGTACATACCACTAGTTCCTTGGTGTTGTTGAATCCACTCTGTCCCTGGTACATACCACTAGTTCCTTGGTGTTGTTGTTGGTCATAAGCTGTGAATGCACTTCTTGGATTTGGCCTTGAGCTTTGTAGAAGGTAAAATAGTTTAAGTTCATGCTCTCGAGCTTTGTCCATCTCTTCCCTCATAAAATTTATAAGGTCTCTGGTGGGATCATTTTTTACCACTTCCTTCACAAGATCTAAGGTTTCCACTAAGGCTGCATCAATTGGGGATTTTTTCTTTTCTTTTCTTGCTCTTTTTATAGGAATAAACATTTCAGTTTCTTCACTTTCAGTGCTCTCAAGATCCTCAACATTGGCCGTGTCTACTTGAGACAATGATGAACATGGTGATGGTGATTGTTCTATTGCTTGGTCCGGTTGACATGATTCTCTAGTTTTTACAACAGCAAATAGGACTGGAAACCATTTCCCATATCCCTGGTTCTCTTGGAATCTCTTGATCCCTGTTGCTGTTTTGATTGTCATGGCTGCATTTTTGCAGTCACTTACACATTTTTTGAATTTAGTTCTCATTTGAATAATGCTCAACACAAATTGTGAATTCCTTTTTGCTGCTCTTTCTGGCAATTCTTTTTTTATTCTTTCATAAATTTCACCATTACGTTGATTCTTGCTGTTTGTAAATACCAGTTTTCTTTTATAATAGTCGTTGTTTACAACTATATCAATCATGTCATCCACACCATCATCTTTCCACTTAGGTCGACGACCAGTTTTTCTTTTTGATTTTGACTTTTTTGAAAACATTAGCCGACTTAAATCGTCTTCATGATCGTCATCTTCCTCGCCACTATCTTGCTCATCGATATCATCAGCACTTTGTACTCTGAGAATAAATAAACAAACAAAGCTGAAATCTCCTATCTATAAACGCTACGATGGAGATATTAACTCATTAAATACCTTTTTGTTTTTGTTTCCGTGCTACCAGTTGACGAATGCGGCTTGTTTGAAGTAATATCTTCATTGTCAACAGCGTCATCTTGATCTTGGCCTTCACTCGACTCGCGCCTTTTCATCGTTTCATTGAAGCACGTCTCACAATATGCCACAGATTTTCCCTCTTTCCACCCAGGAGTGTCGTCTTCATTTTCAAACACCGAGCACCTCATACAATAATAATTGCTGCACGTCAAACAAGTATATTTTGTTTTTAAAAAGCACGAACTGTACATCCCTTCGGTTGCCGCCATTTTGTCAAAGTGCTGTTTATACTCTTCTGCGCATGGCATCTACGGATTGTGGTTACAAAATGAATAATAATAATTTACTATAATTTATGTATTATATTCGGCACATGTGAAATGCGACGTCTGAATCAAATGTCGAACTTAAGTCAAATATTCGACTGGTTCAGTCGCAGATTCGACGTTAGTCGAATTTAATTCGAAACTGTCGAATTTAATTGATTGAAACGTCGCATTTCACATGCAGTTAATTCTCGAGTTTAATTCGGCACATGTGAAATGCGACGTTTGAACCGGGCCTAAGAAGCTGTTTATTTTCCACGCATGTATGCGTCTCTAATATCCTTAGGATTCAGGAAAGGGATAAACTAAGGTTTTCACAACTTAAAACAACCGATAAAATTGACTTATCTCATTGTCATACTTAGCTTCCTAGAACAGATCACTGATGCATCTTCGTTATGACCACAATTGTCGTTACCCCATCCTCCGTGTTGACATTTCGTAATGGAGCTTTCATAACCCACGCATTCCACATTATCCAGCCATATTCTGCCACTTCCTTGACCAAACCAGGCTTTACGTGGAGCTTCGACAGCCGCTGGAAACCCAAGCTCGCGGCAAACCACTTGTGCGTCCTTTATGTCCCAATAATCGTCACAAACAGTTCCCCAGCTGCTATTGTGAAATATCTCTACTCTGCCCTCTCCTTCCCAGTATCCATCAGCTAACTTAAGACGGTCTGAATAAAAGCAGTGAGGAAATTAATTTTAAGAAAAACACGACACTCCTGAGTTTTACAGACATGTTTTGGCAGTTGCCTCGGCCATCTTCAGTGAGAAATGAACAACAAATTACAGTGAAATATAAATGGTAAAGAAATTACAATAATAATAGCAATAATTGAGACTACAACAATAGTAACAAAAAATTAAACCAAAAGTTTTAAATTAACATCTTTGACCTGTGCGTCAAGTGTAGGTTTGTCCCAAACTATGTGCAACGCCTCTTTGATTTTCACGGCAAACCGCGTGGATGCCTGATCGATGATGGCAAAATTGTCGCGGGAGCATGCAGAGCGACATGCTGACGAAGTCTCCCAATGCTTAAAGATGTGCCCTGTCCGTACCACAGTGTGTGGTTTATAAATTTTCGTGTGCAGGCTGTGCAGCTTAATTGCTATGTAATTTTTTTTTAACCTGAACATCTCAACAGGTCATTTTAAAGTTGTGTGCTTAGTGACTTGGCCTTGAAATATGGGAACAAATGATCATTTGAAACTGATTCGCATACATTTTGATTTCAATTCTCTACCACTGACCCTAGAATTATGTCTTCCTCAATTCACTTTCGAATAAGATCCAATTTTGACTATTTTCGACTGTGTCGTCGTTGTATTTTTACGTAATATCAGTCAATCGATTTACTGTTGCGTAGCTACGTTAATAAATCCGTCGGCCCGAATGCCCAAGCGGAGCCAAGCCGCGCAAATTCGAGCGAAAAATATATTTATACTAGAAATACGTGACTTGCAAAACCTCGCGAAGCTTCGGCTGGGTGGAAAGCCCTCTTTACTCGTATTGTAGCATCAAATGAAGAGATTAAATGGGGCATAGGAATTTTTTTTTGATGAACATGGTCTTTCCGTAGTTCCACAGGCTAGTTTGCGGTTAAAAATCAATTTCTGACGCGACGTAATGTACAACGGGCGTGCAGCGCTGTCGTGTTCGATGAATTTATTTCCCACGGAAAATTATATTACCGCTACCACAAAACGTGTAATTTCTTCAATGCAATCCTTTACAAAAAAGATTTCTAAAAGAAAGGGAAACGATTCTGGAGAGATAGTTCTGTATCCAGTGAATATTGATGAACACTGCAGTTGAAATTTGATCATGCACGCATATTTTTTCCGATGTATGCAAATTTTGCTCCAGACGACGCCAGACAGTCTGACGTCATTCAGTGAGGACACCTTCAAAGATATAAACATATACACATATCTGAGCTGATTTTCAAAAAGGTGGCTACAGAAATTGAGCACATTTTGAGCCTTTCTAAGCTGAAGGAATATGCTAGTCATTACAGTCAACCCAGGTCACGCGTGAACGATATTTTTGAAATTTGAACGGAGTTTTGAAATTTACATGTCAGTTTTCAAAATCGCCAACGAGATTTCAGAGTTCCCGTATAAATTTCCCTAGCTTATTGACAGTATAAAGCTATGAATTTTTCTTTACATTGCAAAATTGAATATTTCAAGAATAACAATTGTTTCCCAAGTATTTTGAATCTTTTTTTCAGTAAATGCGTCTTCTTCAGAACGATTTCCAGAGAGATGTCCAACATTTCATTCGCACGTCGGACATTACAAAGAGAAATTCGAATGTTCATTTCATTCTTGGAATTACTGTTCACGCGTGACCTGGATTGACTGTAACAATACTCCACTTACGGTTCATCACAAGAAAGTAAGGTCAGGAAATACTATGAAAGAGAAAAGAGGGGCTTTTCTTTGGAATTAGACGTGACATTGACACCTGAGTGAAATGAGACATGACCTGTGATCCGACTAAACAAGTGCGACACTTGGTAATTATTAACGGCGCCAACGCATCTTAAATCTCAACCAAAACCCGGTCTTATAGCGCTCAAGACTAGCCTTCCACAAAAGAATCGGCTTAATCGGGGCAAGACAGCGTTTTAAATTGATTTTCCGTGTTAATTATAAGTTCAAGACGTAATGAGAATCACGCCGAACGAACATCTGGAAATTACTTATGACATTGAGTCCGGAAATCCGACCAAAATCGCACTTCTCGACTAATCGATGACTAGCCTAACAACGCTACAGTTATAACGGCGAAAAATAATAGAATAGCTTTTCAAACTCACGCTTCTTGAAGAGAAAATCCTTGCCCATTCTTGCTAGTGTTTTCCGTATCAGCTTAAGACCCGGATGTTGAAATCAACATTTGAAAAGGGAAGGGTTAGCGCCCTTTTCCACCACAAAAATATACTAAGTCTTTGGCTGAATGAAAAATTCGCAAAAATTTCACGTTGCCCGAATAGAACTCATCCCTAAGACCTACTTTTTAGAGCCAAAGACTGTCACCTCCTCAAGCAAAGCCCACAATATACAAGCCTTTAATAGTCCAAGCCCGAGTAACTGAAAATTACCCGTTTAGCTTAAAGAGGACTACTGGTAGCAAGCATATTAGACGAGGCAGGAACTGCACTCGTAAGACTTCTTCCCTCACTAGACTTAATGATGTCCTCAGGAAAACTTTGCTTCAGGAAGCCAAACGAAACGCTAGGTCTAATGACTTAGTTCTGATCTCAGAGCGCGCGCCGAATTGAAAGCCAAATTAGAAGACGTTTGAGAGAGAGTGGGGCTAGGTTAGCAAATCAGGGAGGGAGTAGGAGAAAAATATTTTGGTTTTATAAATATTTGCTAATGACCATTGTAATCTATTGAGTTACT
>NW_028146258.1:0-27854 GCF_977016875.1 Pavona decussata
ATCTCACCCAGAAGGCACGTAGCCCTGGTGGCCTGCTTCTCGCGGCATGAATGCACCCCAGTCAGTCAGTGCTGAGTTGACGGCTTGACAGAAATAAATCCTTGTCAGAGGCTGACATCTGTCAGGCTGCAGACAGTCACAAGCAAAGCAAAACATCAAATCTGATTCTCATTAATGACTTTTTATAAGTGTGACACTGAGACTTTGGAGCAATACAAATTCAGATGGCTTTGCAAATAACAGAAAAATAAATTAAAAAAAAACAAAACAAAAAACAACACACCCAAATTAATGATGGTGACGACGACGTGATGACAATATGAGACTGGGTCGAACATTTCGACCCAGTTCAAGGCTGCAATCGATGTCTGCTTTTCTCAAAATAGATCAATCTTCTGTTGTCAGCTGCATGATACACTTAAGCTGAACAACTCTAAAATATATCCCCAGTGCAGAATTTTTTGATTTGCTTTAGATCGGTTTCAATCAAACTCCCAGCCTAGCTTAAAACATTCAACTTGCCAGCTGGGATTAAACTTAACCCTCTGGTTGTCAAAATGCCTGAATCTGCAGTGAGTTTACTGCAATCAGTCACGATTCAGCCTCATTAGGGCCTAAGAGTGTTGAACATCCAATTTCTCCTTGTAATTTCAAAGACTATTCAACCCCCCAGGTCATGAGAATTAAGATTTTTATCAGCCAAGGTGGATTTTTTTTCTGATCTTTTAAACAACCAACACTCCCTAACCACAGTGTGGGGGCAATTAAGAGAGGAGAATTGGTTCTTTGATTCAATTTATCAGTGGACATATATGTATTCGAGACTTAAAATGGTCATGAGGTTCCATCGGTGGGCACAATCAATTTAGAACTTATTAATAATTATAATAATAATCAACCCTAACACTCATGAATGCAGTTCATTAAGAACTTTCAAACTATTTAAACTGACTACTGAACTCAACTAACCTTCCAGTCCAGTTGATCATGCAAGCAGTGGGTCCATCTCACCCAGAAGGCACGTAGCCCTGGTGGCCTGCTTCTCGCGGCATGAATGCACCCCAGTCAGTCAGTGCTGAGTTGACGGCTTGACAGAAATAAATCCTTGTCAGAGGCTGACATCTGTCAGGCTGCAGACAGTCACAAGCAAAGCAAAACATCAAATCTGATTCTCATTAATGACTTTTTATAAGTGTGACACTGAGACTTTGGAGCAATACAAATTCAGATGGCTTTGCAAATAACAGAAAAATAAATTAAAAAAAAACAAAACAAAAAACAACACACCCAAATTAATGATGGTGACGACGACGTGATGACAATATGAGACTGGGTCGAACATTTCGACCCAGTTCAAGGCTGCAATCGATGTCTGCTTTTCTCAAAATAGATCAATCTTCTGTTGTCAGCTGCATGATACACTTAAGCTGAACAACTCTAAAATATATCCCCAGTGCAGAATTTTTTGATTTGCTTTAGATCGGTTTCAATCAAACTCCCAGCCTAGCTTAAAACATTCAACTTGCCAGCTGGGATTAAACTTAACCCTCTGGTTGTCAAAATGCCTGAATCTGCAGTGAGTTTACTGCAATCAGTCACGATTCAGCCTCATTAGGGCCTAAGAGTGTTGAACATCCAATTTCTCCTTGTAATTTCAAAGACTATTCAACCCCCCAGGTCATGAGAATTAAGATTTTTATCAGCCAAGGTGGATTTTTTTTCTGATCTTTTAAACAACCAACACTCCCTAACCACAGTGTGGGGGCAATTAAGAGAGGAGAATTGGTTCTTTGATTCAATTTATCAGTGGACATATATGTATTCGAGACTTAAAATGGTCATGAGGTTCCATCGGTGGGCACAATCAATTTAGAACTTATTAATAATTATAATAATAATCAACCCTAACACTCATGAATGCAGTTCATTAAGAACTTTCAAACTATTTAAACTGACTACTGAACTCAACTAACCTTCCAGTCCAGTTGATCATGCAAGCAGTGGGTCCATCTCACCCAGAAGGCACGTAGCCCTGGTGGCCTGCTTCTCGCGGCATGAATGCACCCCAGTCAGTCAGTGCTGAGTTGACGGCTTGACAGAAATAAATCCTTGTCAGAGGCTGACATCTGTCAGGCTGCAGACAGTCACAAGCAAAGCAAAACATCAAATCTGATTCTCATTAATGACTTTTTATAAGTGTGACACTGAGACTTTGGAGCAATACAAATTCAGATGGCTTTGCAAATAACAGAAAAATAAATTAAAAAAAAACAAAACAAAAAACAACACACCCAAATTAATGATGGTGACGACGACGTGATGACAATATGAGACTGGGTCGAACATTTCGACCCAGTTCAAGGCTGCAATCGATGTCTGCTTTTCTCAAAATAGATCAATCTTCTGTTGTCAGCTGCATGATACACTTAAGCTGAACAACTCTAAAATATATCCCCAGTGCAGAATTTTTTGATTTGCTTTAGATCGGTTTCAATCAAACTCCCAGCCTAGCTTAAAACATTCAACTTGCCAGCTGGGATTAAACTTAACCCTCTGGTTGTCAAAATGCCTGAATCTGCAGTGAGTTTACTGCAATCAGTCACGATTCAGCCTCATTAGGGCCTAAGAGTGTTGAACATCCAATTTCTCCTTGTAATTTCAAAGACTATTCAACCCCCCAGGTCATGAGAATTAAGATTTTTATCAGCCAAGGTGGATTTTTTTTCTGATCTTTTAAACAACCAACACTCCCTAACCACAGTGTGGGGGCAATTAAGAGAGGAGAATTGGTTCTTTGATTCAATTTATCAGTGGACATATATGTATTCGAGACTTAAAATGGTCATGAGGTTCCATCGGTGGGCACAATCAATTTAGAACTTATTAATAATTATAATAATAATCAACCCTAACACTCATGAATGCAGTTCATTAAGAACTTTCAAACTATTTAAACTGACTACTGAACTCAACTAACCTTCCAGTCCAGTTGATCATGCAAGCAGTGGGTCCATCTCACCCAGAAGGCACGTAGCCCTGGTGGCCTGCTTCTCGCGGCATGAATGCACCCCAGTCAGTCAGTGCTGAGTTGACGGCTTGACAGAAATAAATCCTTGTCAGAGGCTGACATCTGTCAGGCTGCAGACAGTCACAAGCAAAGCAAAACATCAAATCTGATTCTCATTAATGACTTTTTATATAAGTGTGACACTGAGACTTTGGAGCAATACAAATTCAGATGGCTTTGCAAATAACAGAAAAATAAATTAAAAAAAAACAAAACAAAAAACAACACACCCAAATTAATGATGGTGACGACGACGTGATGACAATATGAGACTGGGTCGAACATTTCGACCCAGTTCAAGGCTGCAATCGATGTCTGCTTTTCTCAAAATAGATCAATCTTCTGTTGTCAGCTGCATGATACACTTAAGCTGAACAACTCTAAAATATATCCCCAGTGCAGAATTTTTTGATTTGCTTTAGATCGGTTTCAATCAAACTCCCAGCCTAGCTTAAAACATTCAACTTGCCAGCTGGGATTAAACTTAACCCTCTGGTTGTCAAAATGCCTGAATCTGCAGTGAGTTTACTGCAATCAGTCACGATTCAGCCTCATTAGGGCCTAAGAGTGTTGAACATCCAATTTCTCCTTGTAATTTCAAAGACTATTCAACCCCCCAGGTCATGAGAATTAAGATTTTTATCAGCCAAGGTGGATTTTTTTTCTGATCTTTTAAACAACCAACACTCCCTAACCACAGTGTGGGGGCAATTAAGAGAGGAGAATTGGTTCTTTGATTCAATTTATCAGTGGACATATATGTATTCGAGACTTAAAATGGTCATGAGGTTCCATCGGTGGGCACAATCAATTTAGAACTTATTAATAATTATAATAATAATCAACCCTAACACTCATGAATGCAGTTCATTAAGAACTTTCAAACTATTTAAACTGACTACTGAACTCAACTAACCTTCCAGTCCAGTTGATCATGCAAGCAGTGGGTCCATCTCACCCAGAAGGCACGTAGCCCTGGTGGCCTGCTTCTCGCGGCATGAATGCACCCCAGTCAGTCAGTGCTGAGTTGACGGCTTGACAGAAATAAATCCTTGTCAGAGGCTGACATCTGTCAGGCTGCAGACAGTCACAAGCAAAGCAAAACATCAAATCTGATTCTCATTAATGACTTTTTATAAGTGTGACACTGAGACTTTGGAGCAATACAAATTCAGATGGCTTTGCAAATAACAGAAAAATAAATTAAAAAAAAACAAAACAAAAAACAACACACCCAAATTAATGATGGTGACGACGACGTGATGACAATATGAGACTGGGTCGAACATTTCGACCCAGTTCAAGGCTGCAATCGATGTCTGCTTTTCTCAAAATAGATCAATCTTCTGTTGTCAGCTGCATGATACACTTAAGCTGAACAACTCTAAAATATATCCCCAGTGCAGAATTTTTTGATTTGCTTTAGATCGGTTTCAATCAAACTCCCAGCCTAGCTTAAAACATTCAACTTGCCAGCTGGGATTAAACTTAACCCTCTGGTTGTCAAAATGCCTGAATCTGCAGTGAGTTTACTGCAATCAGTCACGATTCAGCCTCATTAGGGCCTAAGAGTGTTGAACATCCAATTTCTCCTTGTAATTTCAAAGACTATTCAACCCCCCAGGTCATGAGAATTAAGATTTTTATCAGCCAAGGTGGATTTTTTTTCTGATCTTTTAAACAACCAACACTCCCTAACCACAGTGTGGGGGCAATTAAGAGAGGAGAATTGGTTCTTTGATTCAATTTATCAGTGGACATATATGTATTCGAGACTTAAAATGGTCATGAGGTTCCATCGGTGGGCACAATCAATTTAGAACTTATTAATAATTATAATAATAATCAACCCTAACACTCATGAATGCAGTTCATTAAGAACTTTCAAACTATTTAAACTGACTACTGAACTCAACTAACCTTCCAGTCCAGTTGATCATGCAAGCAGTGGGTCCATCTCACCCAGAAGGCACGTAGCCCTGGTGGCCTGCTTCTCGCGGCATGAATGCACCCCAGTCAGTCAGTGCTGAGTTGACGGCTTGACAGAAATAAATCCTTGTCAGAGGCTGACATCTGTCAGGCTGCAGACAGTCACAAGCAAAGCAAAACATCAAATCTGATTCTCATTAATGACTTTTTATAAGTGTGACACTGAGACTTTGGAGCAATACAAATTCAGATGGCTTTGCAAATAACAGAAAAATAAATTAAAAAAAAACAAAACAAAAAACAACACACCCAAATTAATGATGGTGACGACGACGTGATGACAATATGAGACTGGGTCGAACATTTCGACCCAGTTCAAGGCTGCAATCGATGTCTGCTTTTCTCAAAATAGATCAATCTTCTGTTGTCAGCTGCATGATACACTTAAGCTGAACAACTCTAAAATATATCCCCAGTGCAGAATTTTTTGATTTGCTTTAGATCGGTTTCAATCAAACTCCCAGCCTAGCTTAAAACATTCAACTTGCCAGCTGGGATTAAACTTAACCCTCTGGTTGTCAAAATGCCTGAATCTGCAGTGAGTTTACTGCAATCAGTCACGATTCAGCCTCATTAGGGCCTAAGAGTGTTGAACATCCAATTTCTCCTTGTAATTTCAAAGACTATTCAACCCCCCAGGTCATGAGAATTAAGATTTTTATCAGCCAAGGTGGATTTTTTTTCTGATCTTTTAAACAACCAACACTCCCTAACCACAGTGTGGGGGCAATTAAGAGAGGAGAATTGGTTCTTTGATTCAATTTATCAGTGGACATATATGTATTCGAGACTTAAAATGGTCATGAGGTTCCATCGGTGGGCACAATCAATTTAGAACTTATTAATAATTATAATAATAATCAACCCTAACACTCATGAATGCAGTTCATTAAGAACTTTCAAACTATTTAAACTGACTACTGAACTCAACTAACCTTCCAGTCCAGTTGATCATGCAAGCAGTGGGTCCATCTCACCCAGAAGGCACGTAGCCCTGGTGGCCTGCTTCTCGCGGCATGAATGCACCCCAGTCAGTCAGTGCTGAGTTGACGGCTTGACAGAAATAAATCCTTGTCAGAGGCTGACATCTGTCAGGCTGCAGACAGTCACAAGCAAAGCAAAACATCAAATCTGATTCTCATTAATGACTTTTTATAAGTGTGACACTGAGACTTTGGAGCAATACAAATTCAGATGGCTTTGCAAATAACAGAAAAATAAATTAAAAAAAAACAAAACAAAAAACAACACACCCAAATTAATGATGGTGACGACGACGTGATGACAATATGAGACTGGGTCGAACATTTCGACCCAGTTCAAGGCTGCAATCGATGTCTGCTTTTCTCAAAATAGATCAATCTTCTGTTGTCAGCTGCATGATACACTTAAGCTGAACAACTCTAAAATATATCCCCAGTGCAGAATTTTTTGATTTGCTTTAGATCGGTTTCAATCAAACTCCCAGCCTAGCTTAAAACATTCAACTTGCCAGCTGGGATTAAACTTAACCCTCTGGTTGTCAAAATGCCTGAATCTGCAGTGAGTTTACTGCAATCAGTCACGATTCAGCCTCATTAGGGCCTAAGAGTGTTGAACATCCAATTTCTCCTTGTAATTTCAAAGACTATTCAACCCCCCAGGTCATGAGAATTAAGATTTTTATCAGCCAAGGTGGATTTTTTTTCTGATCTTTTAAACAACCAACACTCCCTAACCACAGTGTGGGGGCAATTAAGAGAGGAGAATTGGTTCTTTGATTCAATTTATCAGTGGACATATATGTATTCGAGACTTAAAATGGTCATGAGGTTCCATCGGTGGGCACAATCAATTTAGAACTTATTAATAATTATAATAATAATCAACCCTAACACTCATGAATGCAGTTCATTAAGAACTTTCAAACTATTTAAACTGACTACTGAACTCAACTAACCTTCCAGTCCAGTTGATCATGCAAGCAGTGGGTCCATCTCACCCAGAAGGCACGTAGCCCTGGTGGCCTGCTTCTCGCGGCATGAATGCACCCCAGTCAGTCAGTGCTGAGTTGACGGCTTGACAGAAATAAATCCTTGTCAGAGGCTGACATCTGTCAGGCTGCAGACAGTCACAAGCAAAGCAAAACATCAAATCTGATTCTCATTAATGACTTTTTATAAGTGTGACACTGAGACTTTGGAGCAATACAAATTCAGATGGCTTTGCAAATAACAGAAAAATAAATTAAAAAAAAACAAAACAAAAAACAACACACCCAAATTAATGATGGTGACGACGACGTGATGACAATATGAGACTGGGTCGAACATTTCGACCCAGTTCAAGGCTGCAATCGATGTCTGCTTTTCTCAAAATAGATCAATCTTCTGTTGTCAGCTGCATGATACACTTAAGCTGAACAACTCTAAAATATATCCCCAGTGCAGAATTTTTTGATTTGCTTTAGATCGGTTTCAATCAAACTCCCAGCCTAGCTTAAAACATTCAACTTGCCAGCTGGGATTAAACTTAACCCTCTGGTTGTCAAAATGCCTGAATCTGCAGTGAGTTTACTGCAATCACAGTCACGATTCAGCCTCATTAGGGCCTAAGAGTGTTGAACATCCAATTTCTCCTTGTAATTTCAAAGACTATTCAACCCCCCAGGTCATGAGAATTAAGATTTTTATCAGCCAAGGTGGATTTTTTTTCTGATCTTTTAAACAACCAACACTCCCTAACCACAGTGTGGGGGCAATTAAGAGAGGAGAATTGGTTCTTTGATTCAATTTATCAGTGGACATATATGTATTCGAGACTTAAAATGGTCATGAGGTTCCATCGGTGGGCACAATCAATTTAGAACTTATTAATAATTATAATAATAATCAACCCTAACACTCATGAATGCAGTTCATTAAGAACTTTCAAACTATTTAAACTGACTACTGAACTCAACTAACCTTCCAGTCCAGTTGATCATGCAAGCAGTGGGTCCATCTCACCCAGAAGGCACGTAGCCCTGGTGGCCTGCTTCTCGCGGCATGAATGCACCCCAGTCAGTCAGTGCTGAGTTGACGGCTTGACAGAAATAAATCCTTGTCAGAGGCTGACATCTGTCAGGCTGCAGACAGTCACAAGCAAAGCAAAACATCAAATCTGATTCTCATTAATGACTTTTTATAAGTGTGACACTGAGACTTTGGAGCAATACAAATTCAGATGGCTTTGCAAATAACAGAAAAATAAATTAAAAAAAAACAAAACAAAAAACAACACACCCAAATTAATGATGGTGACGACGACGTGATGACAATATGAGACTGGGTCGAACATTTCGACCCAGTTCAAGGCTGCAATCGATGTCTGCTTTTCTCAAAATAGATCAATCTTCTGTTGTCAGCTGCATGATACACTTAAGCTGAACAACTCTAAAATATATCCCCAGTGCAGAATTTTTTGATTTGCTTTAGATCGGTTTCAATCAAACTCCCAGCCTAGCTTAAAACATTCAACTTGCCAGCTGGGATTAAACTTAACCCTCTGGTTGTCAAAATGCCTGAATCTGCAGTGAGTTTACTGCAATCAGTCACGATTCAGCCTCATTAGGGCCTAAGAGTGTTGAACATCCAATTTCTCCTTGTAATTTCAAAGACTATTCAACCCCCCAGGTCATGAGAATTAAGATTTTTATCAGCCAAGGTGGATTTTTTTTCTGATCTTTTAAACAACCAACACTCCCTAACCACAGTGTGGGGGAGGAGAATTGGTTCTTTGATTCAATTTATCAGTGGACATATATGTATTCGAGACTTAAAATGGTCATGAGGTTCCATCGGTGGGCACAATTAATTTAGAACTTATTAATAATTATAATAATAATCAACCCTAACACTCATGAATGCAGTTCATTAAGAACTTTCAAACTTTTTAAACTGACTACTGAACTCAACTAACCTTCCAGTCCAGTTGATCATGCAAGCAGTGGGTCCATCTCACCCAGAAGGCACGTAGCCCTGGTGGCCTGCTTCTCGCGGCATGAATGCACCCCAGTCAGTCAGTGCTGAGTTGACGGCTTGACAGAAATAAATCCTTGTCAGAGGCTGACATCTGTCAGGCTGCAGACAGTCACAAGCAAAGCAAAACATCAAATCTGATTCTCATTAATGACTTTTTATAAGTGTGACACTGAGACTTTGGAGCAATACAAATTCAGATGGCTTTGCAAATAACAGAAAAATAAATTTAAAAAAAAAAAAAAAAAAAGAAAACACACCCAAATTAATGATGGTGACGACGACGTGATGACAATATGAGACTGGGTCGAACATTTCGAGCCAGTTCAAGACTGCAATCAATGTCTGCTTTTCTCAAAATAGATCAATCTTCTGTTGTCAGCTGCATGATACACTTAAGCTGAACAACTCTAAAATATATCCCCAGTGCAGAATTTTTTGATTTGCTTTAGATCGGTTTCAATCAAACTCCCAGCCTAGCTTAAAACATTCAACTTGCCAGCTGGGATTAAACTTAACCCTCTGGTTGTCAAAATGCCTGAATCTGCAGTGAGTTTACTGCAATCAGTCACGATTCAGCCTCATTAGGGCCTAAGAGTGTTGAACATCCAATTTCTCCTTGTAATTTCAAAGACTATTCAACCCCCCAGGTCATGAGAATTAAGATTTTTATCAGCCAAGGTGGATTTTTTTTCTGATCTTTTAAACAACCAACACTCCCTAACCACAGTGTGGGGGCAATTAAGAGAGGAGAATTGGTTCTTTGATTCAATTTATCAGTGGACATATATGTATTCGAGACTTAAAATGGTCATGAGGTTCCATCGGTGGGCACAATTAATTTAGAACTTATTAATAATTATAATAATAATCAACCCTAACACTCATGAATGCAGTTCATTAAGAACTTTCAAACTTTTTAAACTGACTACTGAACTCAACTAACCTTCCAGTCCAGTTGATCATGCAAGCAGTGGGTCCATCTCACCCAGAAGGCACGTAGCCCTGGTGGCCTGCTTCTCGCGGCATGAATGCACCCCAGTCAGTCAGTGCTGAGTTGACGGCTTGACAGAAATAAATCCTTGTCAGAGGCTGACATCTGTCAGGCTGCAGACAGTCACAAGCAAAGCAAAACATCAAATCTGATTCTCATTAATGACTTTTTATAAGTGTGACACTGAGACTTTGGAGCAATACAAATTCAGATGGCTTTGCAAATAACAGAAAAATAAATTTAAAAAAAAAAAAAAAAAAAAGAAAACACACCCAAATTAATGATGGTGACGACGACGTGATGACAATATGAGACTGGGTCGAACATTTCGAGCCAGTTCAAGACTGCAATCAATGTCTGCTTTTCTCAAAATAGATCAATCTTCTGTTGTCAGCTGCATGATACACTTAAGCTGAACAACTCTAAAATATATCCCCAGTGCAGAATTTTTTGATTTGCTTTAGATCGGTTTCAATCAAACTCCCAGCCTAGCTTAAAACATTCAACTTGCCAGCTGGGATTAAACTTAACCCTCTGGTTGTCAAAATGCCTGAATCTGCAGTGAGTTTACTGCAATCAGTCACGATTCAGCCTCATTAGGGCCTAAGAGTGTTGAACATCCAATTTCTCCTTGTAATTTCAAAGACTATTCAACCCCCCAGGTCATGAGAATTAAGATTTTTATCAGCCAAGGTGGATTTTTTTTCTGATCTTTTAAACAACCAACACTCCCTAACCACAGTGTGGGGGCAATTAAGAGAGGAGAATTGGTTCTTTGATTCAATTTATCAGTGGACATATATGTATTCGAGACTTAAAATGGTCATGAGGTTCCATCGGTGGGCACAATTAATTTAGAACTTATTAATAATTATAATAATAATCAACCCTAACACTCATGAATGCAGTTCATTAAGAACTTTCAAACTTTTTAAACTGACTACTGAACTCAACTAACCTTCCAGTCCAGTTGATCATGCAAGCAGTGGGTCCATCTCACCCAGAAGGCACGTAGCCCTGGTGGCCTGCTTCTCGCGGCATGAATGCACCCCAGTCAGTCAGTGCTGAGTTGACGGCTTGACAGAAATAAATCCTTGTCAGAGGCTGACATCTGTCAGGCTGCAGACAGTCACAAGCAAAGCAAAACATCAAATCTGATTCTCATTAATGACTTTTTATAAGTGTGACACTGAGACTTTGGAGCAATACAAATTCAGATGGCTTTGCAAATAACAGAAAAATAAATTTAAAAAAAAAAAAAAAAAAAGAGAAAACACACCCAAATTAATGATGGTGACGACGACGTGATGACAATATGAGACTGGGTCGAACATTTCGAGCCAGTTCAAGACTGCAATCAATGTCTGCTTTTCTCAAAATAGATCAATCTTCTGTTGTCAGCTGCATGATACACTTAAGCTGAACAACTCTAAAATATATCCCCAGTGCAGAATTTTTTGATTTGCTTTAGATCGGTTTCAATCAAACTCCCAGCCTAGCTTAAAACATTCAACTTGCCAGCTGGGATTAAACTTAACCCTCTGGTTGTCAAAATGCCTGAATCTGCAGTGAGTTTACTGCAATCAGTCACGATTCAGCCTCATTAGGGCCTAAGAGTGTTGAACATCCAATTTCTCCTTGTAATTTCAAAGACTATTCAACCCCCCAGGTCATGAGAATTAAGATTTTTATCAGCCAAGGTGGATTTTTTTTCTGATCTTTTAAACAACCAACACTCCCTAACCACAGTGTGGGGGCAATTAAGAGAGGAGAATTGGTTCTTTGATTCAATTTATCAGTGGACATATATGTATTCGAGACTTAAAATGGTCATGAGGTTCCATCGGTGGGCACAATTAATTTAGAACTTATTAATAATTATAATAATAATCAACCCTAACACTCATGAATGCAGTTCATTAAGAACTTTCAAACTTTTTAAACTGACTACTGAACTCAACTAACCTTCCAGTCCAGTTGATCATGCAAGCAGTGGGTCCATCTCACCCAGAAGGCACGTAGCCCTGGTGGCCTGCTTCTCGCGGCATGAATGCACCCCAGTCAGTCAGTGCTGAGTTGACGGCTTGACAGAAATAAATCCTTGTCAGAGGCTGACATCTGTCAGGCTGCAGACAGTCACAAGCAAAGCAAAACATCAAATCTGATTCTCATTAATGACTTTTTATAAGTGTGACACTGAGACTTTGGAGCAATACAAATTCAGATGGCAAATAACAGAAAAATAAATTTAAAAAAAAAAAAAAAAAAAAAAGAAAACACACCCAAATTAATGATGGTGACGACGACGTGATGACAATATGAGACTGGGTCGAACATTTCGAGCCAGTTCAAGACTGCAATCAATGTCTGCTTTTCTCAAAATAGATCAATCTTCTGTTGTCAGCTGCATGATACACTTAAGCTGAACAACTCTAAAATATATCCCCAGTGCAGAATTTTTTGATTTGCTTTAGATCGGTTTCAATCAAACTCCCAGCCTAGCTTAAAACATTCAACTTGCCAGCTGGGATTAAACTTAACCCTCTGGTTGTCAAAATGCCTGAATCTGCAGTGAGTTTACTGCAATCAGTCACGATTCAGCCTCATTAGGGCCTAAGAGTGTTGAACATCCAATTTCTCCTTGTAATTTCAAAGACTATTCAACCCCCCAGGTCATGAGAATTAAGATTTTTATCAGCCAAGGTGGATTTTTTTTCTGATCTTTTAAACAACCAACACTCCCTAACCACAGTGTGGGGGCAATTAAGAGAGGAGAATTGGTTCTTTGATTCAATTTATCAGTGGACATATATGTATTCGAGACTTAAAATGGTCATGAGGTTCCATCGGTGGGCACAATTAATTTAGAACTTATTAATAATTATAATAATAATCAACCCTAACACTCATGAATGCAGTTCATTAAGAACTTTCAAACTTTTTAAACTGACTACTGAACTCAACTAACCTTCCAGTCCAGTTGATCATGCAAGCAGTGGGTCCATCTCACCCAGAAGGCACGTAGCCCTGGTGGCCTGCTTCTCGCGGCATGAATGCACCCCAGTCAGTCAGTGCTGAGTTGACGGCTTGACAGAAATAAATCCTTGTCAGAGGCTGACATCTGTCAGGCTGCAGACAGTCACAAGCAAAGCAAAACATCAAATCTGATTCTCATTAATGACTTTTTATAAGTGTGACACTGAGACTTTGGAGCAATACAAATTCAGATGGCTTTGCAAATAACAGAAAAATAAATTTAAAAAAAAAAAAAAAAAAAGAAAACACACCCAAATTAATGATGGTGACGACGACGTGATGACAATATGAGACTGGGTCGAACATTTCGAGCCAGTTCAAGACTGCAATCAATGTCTGCTTTTCTCAAAATAGATCAATCTTCTGTTGTCAGCTGCATGATACACTTAAGCTGAACAACTCTAAAATATATCCCCAGTGCAGAATTTTTTGATTTGCTTTAGATCGGTTTCAATCAAACTCCCAGCCTAGCTTAAAACATTCAACTTGCCAGCTGGGATTAAACTTAACCCTCTGGTTGTCAAAATGCCTGAATCTGCAGTGAGTTTACTGCAATCAGTCACGATTCAGCCTCATTAGGGCCTAAGAGTGTTGAACATCCAATTTCTCCTTGTAATTTCAAAGACTATTCAACCCCCCAGGTCATGAGAATTAAGATTTTTATCAGCCAAGGTGGATTTTTTTTCTGATCTTTTAAACAACCAACACTCCCTAACCACAGTGTGGGGGCAATTAAGAGAGGAGAATTGGTTCTTTGATTCAATTTATCAGTGGACATATATGTATTCGAGACTTAAAATGGTCATGAGGTTCCATCGGTGGGCACAATTAATTTAGAACTTATTAATAATTATAATAATAATCAACCCTAACACTCATGAATGCAGTTCATTAAGAACTTTCAAACTTTTTAAACTGACTACTGAACTCAACTAACCTTCCAGTCCAGTTGATCATGCAAGCAGTGGGTCCATCTCACCCAGAAGGCACGTAGCCCTGGTGGCCTGCTTCTCGCGGCATGAATGCACCCCAGTCAGTCAGTGCTGAGTTGACGGCTTGACAGAAATAAATCCTTGTCAGAGGCTGACATCTGTCAGGCTGCAGACAGTCACAAGCAAAGCAAAACATCAAATCTGATTCTCATTAATGACTTTTTATAAGTGTGACACTGAGACTTTGGAGCAATACAAATTCAGATGGCTTTGCAAATAACAGAAAAATAAATTTAAAAAAAAAAAAAAAAAAAAAGAAAACACACCCAAATTAATGATGGTGACGACGACGTGATGACAATATGAGACTGGGTCGAACATTTCGAGCCAGTTCAAGACTGCAATCAATGTCTGCTTTTCTCAAAATAGATCAATCTTCTGTTGTCAGCTGCATGATACACTTAAGCTGAACAACTCTAAAATATATCCCCAGTGCAGAATTTTTTGATTTGCTTTAGATCGGTTTCAATCAAACTCCCAGCCTAGCTTAAAACATTCAACTTGCCAGCTGGGATTAAACTTAACCCTCTGGTTGTCAAAATGCCTGAATCTGCAGTGAGTTTACTGCAATCAGTCACGATTCAGCCTCATTAGGGCCTAAGAGTGTTGAACATCCAATTTCTCCTTGTAATTTCAAAGACTATTCAACCCCCCAGGTCATGAGAATTAAGATTTTTATCAGCCAAGGTGGATTTTTTTTCTGATCTTTTAAACAACCAACACTCCCTAACCACAGTGTGGGGGCAATTAAGAGAGGAGAATTGGTTCTTTGATTCAATTTATCAGTGGACATATATGTATTCGAGACTTAAAATGGTCATGAGGTTCCATCGGTGGGCACAATTAATTTAGAACTTATTAATAATTATAATAATAATCAACCCTAACACTCATGAATGCAGTTCATTAAGAACTTTCAAACTTTTTAAACTGACTACTGAACTCAACTAACCTTCCAGTCCAGTTGATCATGCAAGCAGTGGGTCCATCTCACCCAGAAGGCACGTAGCCCTGGTGGCCTGCTTCTCGCGGCATGAATGCACCCCAGTCAGTCAGTGCTGAGTTGACGGCTTGACAGAAATAAATCCTTGTCAGAGGCTGACATCTGTCAGGCTGCAGACAGTCACAAGCAAAGCAAAACATCAAATCTGATTCTCATTAATGACTTTTTATAAGTGTGACACTGAGACTTTGGAGCAATACAAATTCAGATGGCTTTGCAAATAACAGAAAAATAAATTTAAAAAAAAAAAAAAAAAAAAGAAAACACACCCAAATTAATGATGGTGACGACGACGTGATGACAATATGAGACTGGGTCGAACATTTCGAGCCAGTTCAAGACTGCAATCAATGTCTGCTTTTCTCAAAATAGATCAATCTTCTGTTGTCAGCTGCATGATACACTTAAGCTGAACAACTCTAAAATATATCCCCAGTGCAGAATTTTTTGATTTGCTTTAGATCGGTTTCAATCAAACTCCCAGCCTAGCTTAAAACATTCAACTTGCCAGCTGGGATTAAACTTAACCCTCTGGTTGTCAAAATGCCTGAATCTGCAGTGAGTTTACTGCAATCAGTCACGATTCAGCCTCATTAGGGCCTAAGAGTGTTGAACATCCAATTTCTCCTTGTAATTTCAAAGACTATTCAACCCCCCAGGTCATGAGAATTAAGATTTTTATCAGCCAAGGTGGATTTTTTTTCTGATCTTTTAAACAACCAACACTCCCTAACCACAGTGTGGGGGCAATTAAGAGAGGAGAATTGGTTCTTTGATTCAATTTATCAGTGGACATATATGTATTCGAGACTTAAAATGGTCATGAGGTTCCATCGGTGGGCACAATTAATTTAGAACTTATTAATAATTATAATAATAATCAACCCTAACACTCATGAATGCAGTTCATTAAGAACTTTCAAACTTTTTAAACTGACTACTGAACTCAACTAACCTTCCAGTCCAGTTGATCATGCAAGCAGTGGGTCCATCTCACCCAGAAGGCACGTAGCCCTGGTGGCCTGCTTCTCGCGGCATGAATGCACCCCAGTCAGTCAGTGCTGAGTTGACGGCTTGACAGAAATAAATCCTTGTCAGAGGCTGACATCTGTCAGGCTGCAGACAGTCACAAGCAAAGCAAAACATCAAATCTGATTCTCATTAATGACTTTTTATAAGTGTGACACTGAGACTTTGGAGCAATACAAATTCAGATGGCTTTGCAAATAACAGAAAAATAAATTTAAAAAAAAAAAAAAAAAAAGAAAACACACCCAAATTAATGATGGTGACGACGACGTGATGACAATATGAGACTGGGTCGAACATTTCGAGCCAGTTCAAGACTGCAATCAATGTCTGCTTTTCTCAAAATAGATCAATCTTCTGTTGTCAGCTGCATGATACACTTAAGCTGAACAACTCTAAAATATATCCCCAGTGTGCAGAATTTTTTGATTTGCTTTAGATCGGTTTCAATCAAACTCCCAGCCTAGCTTAAAACATTCAACTTGCCAGCTGGGATTAAACTTAACCCTCTGGTTGTCAAAATGCCTGAATCTGCAGTGAGTTTACTGCAATCAGTCACGATTCAGCCTCATTAGGGCCTAAGAGTGTTGAACATCCAATTTCTCCTTGTAATTTCAAAGACTATTCAACCCCCCAGGTCATGAGAATTAAGATTTTTATCAGCCAAGGTGGATTTTTTTTCTGATCTTTTAAACAACCAACACTCCCTAACCACAGTGTGGGGGCAATTAAGAGAGGAGAATTGGTTCTTTGATTCAATTTATCAGTGGACATATATGTATTCGAGACTTAAAATGGTCATGAGGTTCCATCGGTGGGCACAATTAATTTAGAACTTATTAATAATTATAATAATAATCAACCCTAACACTCATGAATGCAGTTCATTAAGAACTTTCAAACTTTTTAAACTGACTACTGAACTCAACTAACCTTCCAGTCCAGTTGATCATGCAAGCAGTGGGTCCATCTCACCCAGAAGGCACGTAGCCCTGGTGGCCTGCTTCTCGCGGCATGAATGCACCCCAGTCAGTCAGTGCTGAGTTGACGGCTTGACAGAAATAAATCCTTGTCAGAGGCTGACATCTGTCAGGCTGCAGACAGTCACAAGCAAAGCAAAACATCAAATCTGATTCTCATTAATGACTTTTTATAAGTGTGACACTGAGACTTTGGAGCAATACAAATTCAGATGGCTTTGCAAATAACAGAAAAATAAATTTAAAAAAAAAAAAAAAAAAAGAAAACACACCCAAATTAATGATGGTGACGACGACGTGATGACAATATGAGACTGGGTCGAACATTTCGAGCCAGTTCAAGACTGCAATCAATGTCTGCTTTTCTCAAAATAGATCAATCTTCTGTTGTCAGCTGCATGATACACTTAAGCTGAACAACTCTAAAATATATCCCCAGTGCAGAATTTTTTGATTTGCTTTAGATCGGTTTCAATCAAACTCCCAGCCTAGCTTAAAACATTCAACTTGCCAGCTGGGATTAAACTTAACCCTCTGGTTGTCAGTCAAAATGCCTGAATCTGCAGTGAGTTTACTGCAATCAGTCACGATTCAGCCTCATTAGGGCCTAAGAGTGTTGAACATCCAATTTCTCCTTGTAATTTCAAAGACTATTCAACCCCCCAGGTCATGAGAATTAAGATTTTTATCAGCCAAGGTGGATTTTTTTTCTGATCTTTTAAACAACCAACACTCCCTAACCACAGTGTGGGGGCAATTAAGAGAGGAGAATTGGTTCTTTGATTCAATTTATCAGTGGACATATATGTATTCGAGACTTAAAATGGTCATGAGGTTCCATCGGTGGGCACAATCAATTTAGAACTTATTAATAATTATAATAATAATCAACCCTAACACTCATGAATGCAGTTCATTAAGAACTTTCAAACTATTTAAACTGACTACTGAACTCAACTAACCTTCCAGTCCAGTTGATCATGCAAGCAGTGGGTCCATCTCACCCAGAAGGCACGTAGCCCTGGTGGCCTGCTTCTCGCGGCATGAATGCACCCCAGTCAGTCAGTGCTGAGTTGACGGCTTGACAGAAATAAATCCTTGTCAGAGGCTGACATCTGTCAGGCTGCAGACAGTCACAAGCAAAGCAAAACATCAAATCTGATTCTCATTAATGACTTTTTATAAGTGTGACACTGAGACTTTGGAGCAATACAAATTCAGATGGCTTTGCAAATAACAGAAAAATAAATTAAAAAAAAACAAAACAAAAAACAACACACCCAAATTAATGATGGTGACGACGACGTGATGACAATATGAGACTGGGTCGAACATTTCGAGACCCAGTTCAAGACTGCAATCAATGTCTGCTTTTCTCAAAATAGATCAATCTTCTGTTGTCAGCTGCATGATACACTTAAGCTGAACAACTCTAAAATATATCCCCAGTGCAGAATTTTTTGATTTGCTTTAGATCGGTTTCAATCAAACTCCCAGCCTAGCTTAAAACATTCAACTTGCCAGCTGGGATTAAATTTAACCCTCTGGTTGTCAAAATGCCTGAATCTGCAGTGAGTTTACTGCAATCAGTCACGATTCAGCCTCATTAGGGCCTAAGAGTGTTGAACATCCAATTTCTCCTTGTAATTTCAAAGACTATTCAACCCCCCAGGTCATGAGAATTAAGATTTTTATCAGCCAAGGTGGATTTTTTTTCTGATCTTTTAAACAACCAACACTCCCTAACCACAGTGTGGGGGCAATTAAGAGAGGAGAATTGGTTCTTTGATTCAATTTATCAGTGGACATATATGTATTCGAGACTTCAAATGGCCATGAGGTTCCATTGGTGGGAACAATTAATTTAGAACTTATTAATAATTATAATAATAATCAACCCTAACACTCATGAATGCAGTTCATTAAGAACTTTCAAACTATTTAAACTGACTACTGAACTCAACTAACCTTCCAGTCCAGTTGATCATGCAAGCAGTGGGTCCATCTCACCCAGAAGGCACGTAGCCCTGGTGGCCTGCTTCTCGCGGCATGAATGCACCCCAGTCAGTCAGTGCTGAGTTGACGGCTTGACAGAAATAAATCCTTGTCAGAGGCTGACATCTGTCAGGCTGCAGACAGTCACAAGCAAAGCAAAACATCAAATCTGATTCTCATTAATGACTTTTTATAAGTGTGACACTGAGACTTTGGAGCAATACAAATTGAAGATGGCTTTGCAAATAACAGAAAAATAAATTTTAAAAAAAAAAAGAAAAGAAAACACACCCAAATTAATGATGGTGACGACGACGTGATGGCAATATGAGACTGGGTCGAACATTTCGACCCAGTTCAAGACTGCAATCAATGTCTGCTTTTCTCAAAATAGATCAATCTTCTGTTGTCAGCTGCATGATACACTTAAGCTGAACAACTCTAAAATATATCCCCAGTGCAGAATTTTTTGATTTGCTTTAGATCGGTTTCAATCAAACTCCCAGCCTAGCTTAAAACATTCAACTTGCCAGCTGGGATTAAATTTAACCCTCTGGTTGTCAAAATGCCTGAATCTGCAGTGAGTTTACTGCAATCAGTCACGATTCAGCCTCATTAGGGCCTAAGAGTGTTGAACATCCAATTTCTCCTTGTAATTTCAAAGACTATTCAACCCCCCAGGTCATGAGAATTAAGATTTTTATCAGCCAAGGTGGATTTTTTTTCTGATCTTTTAAACAACCAACACTCCCTAACCACAGTGTGGGGGCAATTAAGAGAGGAGAATTGGTTCTTTGATTCAATTTATCAGTGGACATATATGTATTCGAGACTTCAAATGGCCATGAGGTTCCATTGGTGGGAACAATTAATTTAGAACTTATTAATAATTATAATAATAATCAACCCTAACACTCATGAATGCAGTTCATTAAGAACTTTCAAACTATTTAAACTGACTACTGAACTCAACTAACCTTCCAGTCCAGTTGATCATGCAAGCAGTGGGTCCATCTCACCCAGAAGGCACGTAGCCCTGGTGGCCTGCTTCTCGCGGCATGAATGCACCCCAGTCAGTCAGTGCTGAGTTGACGGCTTGACAGAAATAAATCCTTGTCAGAGGCTGACATCTGTCAGGCTGCAGACAGTCACAAGCAAAGCAAAACATCAAATCTGATTCTCATTAATGACTTTTTATAAGTGTGACACTGAGACTTTGGAGCAATACAAATTGAAGATGGCTTTGCAAATAACAGAAAAATAAATTTTAAAAAAAAAAAGAAAAGAAAACACACCCAAATTAATGATGGTGACGACGACGTGATGGCAATATGAGACTGGGTCGAACATTTCGACCCAGTTCAAGACTGCAATCAATGTCTGCTTTTCTCAAAATAGATCAATCTTCTGTTGTCAGCTGCATGATACACTTAAGCTGAACAACTCTAAAATATATCCCCAGTGCAGAATTTTTTGATTTGCTTTAGATCGGTTTCAATCAAACTCCCAGCCTAGCTTAAAACATTCAACTTGCCAGCTGGGATTAAATTTAACCCTCTGGTTGTCAAAATGCCTGAATCTGCAGTGAGTTTACTGCAATCAGTCACGATTCAGCCTCATTAGGGCCTAAGAGTGTTGAACATCCAATTTCTCCTTGTAATTTCAAAGACTATTCAACCCCCCAGGTCATGAGAATTAAGATTTTTATCAGCCAAGGTGGATTTTTTTTCTGATCTTTTAAACAACCAACACTCCCTAACCACAGTGTGGGGGCAATTAAGAGAGGAGAATTGGTTCTTTGATTCAATTTATCAGTGGACATATATGTATTCGAGACTTCAAATGGCCATGAGGTTCCATTGGTGGGAACAATTAATTTAGAACTTATTAATAATTATAATAATAATCAACCCTAACACTCATGAATGCAGTTCATTAAGAACTTTCAAACTATTTAAACTGACTACTGAACTCAACTAACCTTCCAGTCCAGTTGATCATGCAAGCAGTGGGTCCATCTCACCCAGAAGGCACGTAGCCCTGGTGGCCTGCTTCTCGCGGCATGAATGCATCCCAGTCAGTCAGTGCTGAGTTGACGGCTTGACAGAAATAAATCCTTGTCAGAGGCTGACATCTGTCAGGCTGCAGACAGTCACAAGCAAAGCAAAACATCAAATCTGATTCTCATTAATGACTTTTTATAAGTGTGACACTGAGACTTTGGAGCAATACAAATTGAAGATGGCTTTGCAAATAACAGAAAAATAAATTTTAAAAAAAAAAAGAAAAGAAAACACACCCAAATTAATGATGGTGACGACGACGTGATGGCAATATGAGACTGGGTCGAACATTTCGACCCAGTTCAAGACTGCAATCAATGTCTGCTTTTCTCAAAATAGATCAATCTTCTGTTGTCAGCTGCATGATACACTTAAGCTGAACAACTCTAAAATATATCCCCAGTGCAGAATTTTTTGATTTGCTTTAGATCGGTTTCAATCAAACTCCCAGCCTAGCTTAAAACATTCAACTTGCCAGCTGGGATTAAATTTAACCCTCTGGTTGTCAAAATGCCTGAATCTGCAGTGAGTTTACTGCAATCAGTCACGATTCAGCCTCATTAGGGCCTAAGAGTGTTGAACATCCAATTTCTCCTTGTAATTTCAAAGACTATTCAACCCCCCAGGTCATGAGAATTAAGATTTTTATCAGCCAAGGTGGATTTTTTTTCTGATCTTTTAAACAACCAACACTCCCTAACCACAGTGTGGGGGCAATTAAGAGAGGAGAATTGGTTCTTTGATTCAATTTATCAGTGGACATATATGTATTCGAGACTTCAAATGGCCATGAGGTTCCATTGGTGGGAACAATTAATTTAGAACTTATTAATAATTATAATAATAATCAACCCTAACACTCATGAATGCAGTTCATTAAGAACTTTCAAACTATTTAAACTGACTACTGAACTCAACTAACCTTCCAGTCCAGTTGATCATGCAAGCAGTGGGTCCATCTCACCCAGAAGGCACGTAGCCCTGGTGGCCTGCTTCTCGCGGCATGAATGCACCCCAGTCAGTCAGTGCTGAGTTGACGGCTTGACAGAAATAAATCCTTGTCAGAGGCTGACATCTGTCAGGCTGCAGACAGTCACAAGCAAAGCAAAACATCAAATCTGATTCTCATTAATGACTTTTTATAAGTGTGACACTGAGACTTTGGAGCAATACAAATTGAAGATGGCTTTGCAAATAACAGAAAAATAAATTTTAAAAAAAAAAAGAAAAGAAAACACACCCAAATTAATGATGGTGACGACGACGTGATGGCAATATGAGACTGGGTCGAACATTTCGACCCAGTTCAAGACTGCAATCAATGTCTGCTTTTCTCAAAATAGATCAATCTTCTGTTGTCAGCTGCATGATACACTTAAGCTGAACAACTCTAAAATATATCCCCAGTGCAGAATTTTTTGATTTGCTTTAGATCGGTTTCAATCAAACTCCCAGCCTAGCTTAAAACATTCAACTTGCCAGCTGGGATTAAATTTAACCCTCTGGTTGTCAAAATGCCTGAATCTGCAGTGAGTTTACTGCAATCAGTCACGATTCAGCCTCATTAGGGCCTAAGAGTGTTGAACATCCAATTTCTCCTTGTAATTTCAAAGACTATTCAACCCCCCAGGTCATGAGAATTAAGATTTTTATCAGCCAAGGTGGATTTTTTTTCTGATCTTTTAAACAACCAACACTCCCTAACCACAGTGTGGGGGCAATTAAGAGAGGAGAATTGGTTCTTTGATTCAATTTATCAGTGGACATATATGTATTCGAGACTTCAAATGGCCATGAGGTTCCATTGGTGGGAACAATTAATTTAGAACTTATTAATAATTATAATAATAATCAACCCTAACACTCATGAATGCAGTTCATTAAGAACTTTCAAACTATTTAAACTGACTACTGAACTCAACTAACCTTCCAGTCCAGTTGATCATGCAAGCAGTGGGTCCATCTCACCCAGAAGGCACGTAGCCCTGGTGGCCTGCTTCTCGCGGCATGAATGCACCCCAGTCAGTCAGTGCTGAGTTGACGGCTTGACAGAAATAAATCCTTGTCAGAGGCTGACATCTGTCAGGCTGCAGACAGTCACAAGCAAAGCAAAACATCAAATCTGATTCTCATTAATGACTTTTTATAAGTGTGACACTGAGACTTTGGAGCAATACAAATTGAAGATGGCTTTGCAAATAACAGAAAAATAAATTTTAAAAAAAAAAAGAAAAGAAAACACACCCAAATTAATGATGGTGACGACGACGTGATGGCAATATGAGACTGGGTCGAACATTTCGACCCAGTTCAAGACTGCAATCAATGTCTGCTTTTCTCAAAATAGATCAATCTTCTGTTGTCAGCTGCATGATACACTTAAGCTGAACAACTCTAAAATATATCCCCAGTGCAGAATTTTTTGATTTGCTTTAGATCGGTTTCAATCAAACTCCCAGCCTAGCTTAAAACATTCAACTTGCCAGCTGGGATTAAATTTAACCCTCTGGTTGTCAAAATGCCTGAATCTGCAGTGAGTTTACTGCAATCAGTCACGATTCAGCCTCATTAGGGCCTAAGAGTGTTGAACATCCAATTTCTCCTTGTAATTTCAAAGACTATTCAACCCCCCAGGTCATGAGAATTAAGATTTTTATCAGCCAAGGTGGATTTTTTTTCTGATCTTTTAAACAACCAACACTCCCTAACCACAGTGTGGGGGCAATTAAGAGAGGAGAATTGGTTCTTTGATTCAATTTATCAGTGGACATATATGTATTCGAGACTTCAAATGGCCATGAGGTTCCATTGGTGGGAACAATTAATTTAGAACTTATTAATAATTATAATAATAATCAACCCTAACACTCATGAATGCAGTTCATTAAGAACTTTCAAACTATTTAAACTGACTACTGAACTCAACTAACCTTCCAGTCCAGTTGATCATGCAAGCAGTGGGTCCATCTCACCCAGAAGGCACGTAGCCCTGGTGGCCTGCTTCTCGCGGCATGAATGCACCCCAGTCAGTCAGTGCTGAGTTGACGGCTTGACAGAAATAAATCCTTGTCAGAGGCTGACATCTGTCAGGCTGCAGACAGTCACAAGCAAAGCAAAACATCAAATCTGATTCTCATTAATGACTTTTTATAAGTGTGACACTGAGACTTTGGAGCAATACAAATTGAAGATGGCTTTGCAAATAACAGAAAAATAAATTTTAAAAAAAAAAAGAAAAGAAAACACACCCAAATTAATGATGGTGACGACGACGTGATGGCAATATGAGACTGGGTCGAACATTTCGACCCAGTTCAAGACTGCAATCAATGTCTGCTTTTCTCAAAATAGATCAATCTTCTGTTGTCAGCTGCATGATACACTTAAGCTGAACAACTCTAAAATATATCCCCAGTGCAGAATTTTTTGATTTGCTTTAGATCGGTTTCAATCAAACTCCCAGCCTAGCTTAAAACATTCAACTTGCCAGCTGGGATTAAATTTAACCCTCTGGTTGTCAAAATGCCTGAATCTGCAGTGAGTTTACTGCAATCAGTCACGATTCAGCCTCATTAGGGCCTAAGAGTGTTGAACATCCAATTTCTCCTTGTAATTTCAAAGACTATTCAACCCCCCAGGTCATGAGAATTAAGATTTTTATCAGCCAAGGTGGATTTTTTTTCTGATCTTTTAAACAACCAACACTCCCTAACCACAGTGTGGGGGCAATTAAGAGAGGAGAATTGGTTCTTTGATTCAATTTATCAGTGGACATATATGTATTCGAGACTTCAAATGGCCATGAGGTTCCATTGGTGGGAACAATTAATTTAGAACTTATTAATAATTATAATAATAATCAACCCTAACACTCATGAATGCAGTTCATTAAGAACTTTCAAACTATTTAAACTGACTACTGAACTCAACTAACCTTCCAGTCCAGTTGATCATGCAAGCAGTGGGTCCATCTCACCCAGAAGGCACGTAGCCCTGGTGGCCTGCTTCTCGCGGCATGAATGCACCCCAGTCAGTCAGTGCTGAGTTGACGGCTTGACAGAAATAAATCCTTGTCAGAGGCTGACATCTGTCAGGCTGCAGACAGTCACAAGCAAAGCAAAACATCAAATCTGATTCTCATTAATGACTTTTTATAAGTGTGACACTGAGACTTTGGAGCAATACAAATTGAAGATGGCTTTGCAAATAACAGAAAAATAAATTTTAAAAAAAAAAAGAAAAGAAAACACACCCAAATTAATGATGGTGACGACGACGTGATGGCAATATGAGACTGGGTCGAACATTTCGACCCAGTTCAAGACTGCAATCAATGTCTGCTTTTCTCAAAATAGATCAATCTTCTGTTGTCAGCTGCATGATACACTTAAGCTGAACAACTCTAAAATATATCCCCAGTGCAGAATTTTTTGATTTGCTTTAGATCGGTTTCAATCAAACTCCCAGCCTAGCTTAAAACATTCAACTTGCCAGCTGGGATTAAATTTAACCCTCTGGTTGTCAAAATGCCTGAATCTGCAGTGAGTTTACTGCAATCAGTCACGATTCAGCCTCATTAGGGCCTAAGAGTGTTGAACATCCAATTTCTCCTTGTAATTTCAAAGACTATTCAACCCCCCAGGTCATGAGAATTAAGATTTTTATCAGCCAAGGTGGATTTTTTTTCTGATCTTTTAAACAACCAACACTCCCTAACCACAGTGTGGGGGCAATTAAGAGAGGAGAATTGGTTCTTTGATTCAATTTATCAGTGGACATATATGTATTCGAGACTTCAAATGGCCATGAGGTTCCATTGGTGGGAACAATTAATTTAGAACTTATTAATAATTATAATAATAATCAACCCTAACACTCATGAATGCAGTTCATTAAGAACTTTCAAACTATTTAAACTGACTACTGAACTCAACTAACCTTCCAGTCCAGTTGATCATGCAAGCAGTGGGTCCATCTCACCCAGAAGGCACGTAGCCCTGGTGGCCTGCTTCTCGCGGCATGAATGCACCCCAGTCAGTCAGTGCTGAGTTGACGGCTTGACAGAAATAAATCCTTGTCAGAGGCTGACATCTGTCAGGCTGCAGACAGTCACAAGCAAAGCAAAACATCAAATCTGATTCTCATTAATGACTTTTTATAAGTGTGACACTGAGACTTTGGAGCAATACAAATTGAAGATGGCTTTGCAAATAACAGAAAAATAAATTTTAAAAAAAAAAAGAAAAGAAAACACACCCAAATTAATGATGGTGACGACGACGTGATGGCAATATGAGACTGGGTCGAACATTTCGACCCAGTTCAAGACTGCAATCAATGTCTGCTTTTCTCAAAATAGATCAATCTTCTGTTGTCAGCTGCATGATACACTTAAGCTGAACAACTCTAAAATATATCCCCAGTGCAGAATTTTTTGATTTGCTTTAGATCGGTTTCAATCAAACTCCCAGCCTAGCTTAAAACATTCAACTTGCCAGCTGGGATTAAATTTAACCCTCTGGTTGTCAAAATGCCTGAATCTGCAGTGAGTTTACTGCAATCAGTCACGATTCAGCCTCATTAGGGCCTAAGAGTGTTGAACATCCAATTTCTCCTTGTAATTTCAAAGACTATTCAACCCCCCAGGTCATGAGAATTAAGATTTTTATCAGCCAAGGTGGATTTTTTTTCTGATCTTTTAAACAACCAACACTCCCTAACCACAGTGTGGGGGCAATTAAGAGAGGAGAATTGGTTCTTTGATTCAATTTATCAGTGGACATATATGTATTCGAGACTTCAAATGGCCATGAGGTTCCATTGGTGGGAACAATTAATTTAGAACTTATTAATAATTATAATAATAATCAACCCTAACACTCATGAATGCAGTTCATTAAGAACTTTCAAACTATTTAAACTGACTACTGAACTCAACTAACCTTCCAGTCCAGTTGATCATGCAAGCAGTGGGTCCATCTCACCCAGAAGGCACGTAGCCCTGGTGGCCTGCTTCTCGCGGCATGAATGCACCCCAGTCAGTCAGTGCTGAGTTGACGGCTTGACAGAAATAAATCCTTGTCAGAGGCTGACATCTGTCAGGCTGCAGACAGTCACAAGCAAAGCAAAACATCAAATCTGATTCTCATTAATGACTTTTTATAAGTGTGACACTGAGACTTTGGAGCAATACAAATTGAAGATGGCTTTGCAAATAACAGAAAAATAAATTTTAAAAAAAAAAAGAAAAGAAAACACACCCAAATTAATGATGGTGACGACGACGTGATGGCAATATGAGACTGGGTCGAACATTTCGACCCAGTTCAAGACTGCAATCAATGTCTGCTTTTCTCAAAATAGATCAATCTTCTGTTGTCAGCTGCATGATACACTTAAGCTGAACAACTCTAAAATATATCCCCAGTGCAGAATTTTTTGATTTGCTTTAGATCGGTTTCAATCAAACTCCCAGCCTAGCTTAAAACATTCAACTTGCCAGCTGGGATTAAATTTAACCCTCTGGTTGTCAAAATGCCTGAATCTGCAGTGAGTTTACTGCAATCAGTCACGATTCAGCCTCATTAGGGCCTAAGAGTGTTGAACATCCAATTTCTCCTTGTAATTTCAAAGACTATTCAACCCCCCAGGTCATGAGAATTAAGATTTTTATCAGCCAAGGTGGATTTTTTTTCTGATCTTTTAAAC
>NW_028146260.1:15000-17979 GCF_977016875.1 Pavona decussata
AGTGCTTCTGCGAAGGAAAATATCCTCCTGCTCTTTTGTCTCTATCATTAGCCAAAGGCTAGCGTACACAACTTCCATCTACACTCTGCCTGCCACTACAGTGACAATGCTTTCGGGCATCATCTTTTCCCTCCTTCGAAAGGAAAGCTACAAGCCCAACTTTCCTTGCCCGTTAGTCAATTCTGCCCTCTATTTCTCCGCCTTGCCGCCGTGGAACATAAGGGACAGGGTTTACTAGCCAGCTCCTCTCGGAACCTTTGCGACCAACCTGCCCACACTATAACCCCCAAACGCTAATAAGGAGACTGCATGATATGGTAGACAGAAAATAAAAACGCGAAAAAAATGAAATTTTGAAAATCGAACCCACAACCAGCCAAATCGTTTGTAAGTCATGCCAAATGACTGGTGACATCTTAAAAACCCATTGAAGCCACAACATCCCATAATTTCACGCTTTTAAAGATTTGTCACTATACGCACTGTAAGTACCTCACTAATTCTCACCTCAGATTTTACGGGAACATGTTCAAATTTTAACACGCCTCTCAGCACGACCAATTACATTAAAATTCATCGCAAAAGTCAGAATTCTCCAATTTTTGAAAAATTCACTATATTCACTGTAAGTACCTCGCTAGACAGTGGAGACCTCAGATTTTACGGGAACATGATCAACTTTCGACACACCTCTCAGCACGAGCAGTTACATAGAAATCCATCAGGAAAGTCGTGCTGTGAAGAGGTCTTTCGACTAAGAAAAATGGTGGTGTGAGGAGGAGTCACCTAAATCAGAGAAAAATACTCTTATAGGAGACTGCTACGAAAGACATTTCTGAGTCCACTGGCCCTAGTCCCCTAATAAGTGTATTTCTGTTTGTTTTAAGAAGGTCCTCCTGACATCACCAATCTTCTGTCTTCAATCCTAACCCCAACGTTAACCCTAACGCTAACCCTAACCCTACCTCCCTCAGGGGCAGTTCTATGGTTATGATCCCACGGTAGGCAGAAAAACTATCCCAATCTAGGTTTTCTTGTATGCTGACTCCATTTTAAATGCTTTTACTTGAGTCTGACAAAGGCAAAGCCAAATACTCACCCCTATATGGACGGGGAAGCAAAGTGCGGATTTTGGTAGGTCGGCATTTTCAATCAGGAATGTTGCCATTCGAAAGAGCGTCCAAAAAAACTTGGTTGGGACACATTTATTTTAGAAATTAGCGACCTAACCAGAAGTGCACTTTTTGGTGGGCCTACCCTACCCCCCTCAGGAGCAGTTCTATGGTTATAATACCACGGAAGGCACAAAACCTATCCCAAACTAGGTTTTCTTGTATGCTGATTCCATTTTCAATGTGTTTCCTTGACTCTGACGAAAGCAAAGCCAAATACTCACCCCTATATGGACGGGGAAGCAAAGTGCGGATTTTGGTAGGTCGGCATTTTCAATCAGGAATGTTGCCATTCGAAAGAGCGTCCAAAAAAACTTGGTTGGGACACATTTATTTTAGAAATTAGCGACCTAACCAGAAGTGCACTTTTTGGTGGGCCTACCCTACCCCCCTCAGGAGCAGTTCTATGGTTATAATACCACGGAAGGCACAAAACCTATCCCAAACTAGGTTTTCTTGTATGCTGATTCCATTTTCAATGTGTTTCCTTGACTCTGACGGAAGCAAAGTCAAATACTCACCTCTATATGGACGGGGAAGCAAAGTGCGGATTTTGGTAGGTCGCCATTTTCAATCGGGAATGTTGCCATTCGAAAGAGCGTCTAAAAGAACTTGGCTGGAACACATTTTTGCTATAAATTGTTGACCTAAGTATATAAGCAAGTATATAAGCAAATACTCGTTACATAGCATAAATAGCCTCTAAACACCCGAAAAACCTCTCCAAATATCATTTAAACCTTTTTCCTAACCCTAACACTTACCCTAACCCTAACCCTAACCCCATTTCAAACCCTAATTCTAAGTCAGAGGTCCTCCTCACACCACCAATTTTTTTGGTAGGTCAAAAGACCTCCCCACACCACAGAATTTTCGAAGTCGAGGTCCTTCTCATACCAAACAATTTTTCTAAGAGTTTTTCTAAAAATTTTGAGGACTTTTCACTTAGAAAAGAATTGGGTTTTGTGGTGGACCTTTCAGTTACAAAATATTAAATTGTGTGAGGAGGACTTTTGACTTTGAAAATATTTTGTGGTGTGAGGAGGACCTTTGACTTAAAAAATATTTCATGGTGTGAGGAGGACTTTTGACCTTGTCAAAAAAAAGATGTGATACAAATCTTAGAACAAAGGCTTAATCTCAGAAGATCGTAGCAACAAGGCTACTCTACAACTTACAATACCCCGTTCTTTATTTAAGTCGTCTGCAAAGGATTTATCTCCAGAAACGTTAGAATTTGCTAGCGGCAGTGCCTTGGGAGCTTTTGTCCCCCTTGGCACTTTGGGACGCATGAGGGCCGAAACCCTCTATTCTGGTTCGCCTAAAGTTCTCTGGAGGTAATCATCGTTGCTTTCTAGCACGGATTCTGACTTAGAGGCGTTCAGTCATAATCCAACAGATGGTAGCTTCGCACCATTGTCTTTTCAGGCAAGTGCAAATGCCAATTGTCTGAATCTGCGGTTCCTCTCGTACTGAGCAGAATTACTATTGCAACAACACTTCATCAGTAGGGTAAAACTAACCTGTCTCACGACGGTCTAAACCCAGCTCACGTTCCCTATTGGTGGGTGAACAATCCATCACTTGGCGAATTCTGCTTCGCAATGATAGGAAGAGCCGACATCGAAGGATCAAAAAGCAACGTCGCTATGAACGCTTGGCTGCCACAAGCCAGTTATCCCTGTGGTAACTTTTCTGACACCTCTAGCTTAAAACTCCTAAAGACTAAAGGATCGATAGGCCATGCTTTCACAGTTTGTATTCGTACTGAAAATCAAAATCAAGTGAGCTTTTACCCTTTTGTTCT
>NW_028146261.1:0-13537 GCF_977016875.1 Pavona decussata
AAGCAGACATTGATTGCAGTCTTGAACTGGGTCGAAATGTTCGACCCAGTCTCATATTGCCATCACGTCGTCGTCACCATCATTAATTTGGGTGTGTTTTCTTTTCTTTTTTTTTAAAAATTTATTTTTCTGTTATTTGCAAAGCCATCTTCAATTTGTATTGCTCCAAAGTCTCAGTGTCACACTTATAAAAAGTCATTAATGAGAATCAGATTTGATGTTTTGCTTTGCTTGTGACTGTCTGCAGCCTGACAGATGTCAGCCTCTGACAAGGATTTATTTCTGTCAAGCCGTCAACTCAGCACTGACTGACTGGGGTGCATTCATGCCGCGAGAAGCCAGGCCACCAGGGGCTACGTGCCTTCTGGGTGAGATGGACCCACTGCTTGCATGATCAACTGGACTGGAAGGTTAGTTGAGTTCAGTAGTCAGTTTAAATAGTTTGAAAGTTCTTAATGAACTGCATTCATGAGTGTTAGGGTTGATTATTATTATAATTATTAATAAGTTCTAAATTAATTGTTCCCACCAATGGAACCTCATGGCCATTTGAAGTCTCGAATACATATATGTCCACTGATAAATTGAATCAAAGAACCAATTCTCCTCTCTTAATTGCCCCCACACTGTGGTTAGGGAGTGTTGGTTGTTTAAAAGATCAGAAAAAAAATCCACCTTGGCTGATAAAAATCTTAATTCTCATGACCTGGGGGGTTGAATAGTCTTTGAAATTACAAGGAGAAATTGGATGTTCAACACTCTTAGGCCCTAATGAGGCTGAATCGTGACTGATTGCAGTAAACTCACTGCAGATTCAGGCATTTTGACAACCAGAGGGTTAAATTTAATCCCAGCTGGCAAGTTGAATGTTTTAAGCTAGGCTGGGAGTTTGATTGAAACCGATCTAAAGCAAATCAAAAAATTCTGCACTGGGGATATATTTTAGAGTTGTTCAGCTTAAGTGTATCATGCAGCTGACAACAGAAGATTGATCTATTTTGAGAAAAGCAGACATTGATTGCAGTCTTGAACTGGGTCGAAATGTTCGACCCAGTCTCATATTGCCATCACGTCGTCGTCACCATCATTAATTTGGGTGTGTTTTCTTTTCTTTTTTTTTTTAAAATTTATTTTTCTGTTATTTGCAAAGCCATCTTCAATTTGTATTGCTCCAAAGTCTCAGTGTCACACTTATAAAAAGTCATTAATGAGAATCAGATTTGATGTTTTGCTTTGCTTGTGACTGTCTGCAGCCTGACAGATGTCAGCCTCTGACAAGGATTTATTTCTGTCAAGCCGTCAACTCAGCACTGACTGACTGGGGTGCATTCATGCCGCGAGAAGCAGGCCACCAGGGCTACGTGCCTTCTGGGTGAGATGGACCCACTGCTTGCATGATCAACTGGACTGGAAGGTTAGTTGAGTTCAGTAGTCAGTTTAAATAGTTTGAAAGTTCTTAATGAACTGCATTCATGAGTGTTAGGGTTGATTATTATTATAATTATTAATAAGTTCTAAATTAATTGTTCCCACCAATGGAACCTCATGGCCATTTGAAGTCTCGAATACATATATGTCCACTGATAAATTGAATCAAAGAACCAATTCTCCTCTCTTAATTGCCCCCACACTGTGGTTAGGGAGTGTTGGTTGTTTAAAAGATCAGAAAAAAAATCCACCTTGGCTGATAAAAATCTTAATTCTCATGACCTGGGGGGTTGAATAGTCTTTGAAATTACAAGGAGAAATTGGATGTTCAACACTCTTAGGCCCTAATGAGGCTGAATCGTGACTGATTGCAGTAAACTCACTGCAGATTCAGGCATTTTGACAACCAGAGGGTTAAATTTAATCCCAGCTGGCAAGTTGAATGTTTTAAGCTAGGCTGGGAGTTTGATTGAAACCGATCTAAAGCAAATCAAAAATTCTGCACTGGGGATATATTTTAGAGTTGTTCAGCTTAAGTGTATCATGCAGCTGACAACAGAAGATTGATCTATTTTGAGAAAAGCAGACATTGATTGCAGTCTTGAACTGGGTCGAAATGTTCGACCCAGTCTCATATTGCCATCACGTCGTCGTCACCATCATTAATTTGGGTGTGTTTTCTTTTCTTTTTTTTTTTTAAAATTTATTTTTCTGTTATTTGCAAAGCCATCTTCAATTTGTATTGCTCCAAAGTCTCAGTGTCACACTTATAAAAAGTCATTAATGAGAATCAGATTTGATGTTTTGCTTTGCTTGTGACTGTCTGCAGCCTGACAGATGTCAGCCTCTGACAAGGATTTATTTCTGTCAAGCCGTCAACTCAGCACTGACTGACTGGGGTGCATTCATGCCGCGAGAAGCAGGCCACCAGGGCTACGTGCCTTCTGGGTGAGATGGACCCACTGCTTGCATGATCAACTGGACTGGAAGGTTAGTTGAGTTCAGTAGTCAGTTTAAATAGTTTGAAAGTTCTTAATGAACTGCATTCATGAGTGTTAGGGTTGATTATTATTATAATTATTAATAAGTTCTAAATTAATTGTTCCCACCAATGGAACCTCATGGCCATTTGAAGTCTCGAATACATATATGTCCACTGATAAATTGAATCAAAGAACCAATTCTCCTCTCTTAATTGCCCCCACACTGTGGTTAGGGAGTGTTGGTTGTTTAAAAGATCAGAAAAAAAATCCACCTTGGCTGATAAAAATCTTAATTCTCATGACCTGGGGGGTTGAATAGTCTTTGAAATTACAAGGAGAAATTGGATGTTCAACACTCTTAGGCCCTAATGAGGCTGAATCGTGACTGATTGCAGTAAACTCACTGCAGATTCAGGCATTTTGACAACCAGAGGGTTAAATTTAATCCCAGCTGGCAAGTTGAATGTTTTAAGCTAGGCTGGGAGTTTGATTGAAACCGATCTAAAGCAAATCAAAAAATTCTGCACTGGGGATATATTTTAGAGTTGTTCAGCTTAAGTGTATCATGCAGCTGACAACAGAAGATTGATCTATTTTGAGAAAAGCAGACATTGATTGCAGTCTTGAACTGGGTCGAAATGTTCGACCCAGTCTCATATTGCCATCACGTCGTCGTCACCATCATTAATTTGGGTGTGTTTTCTTTTCTTTTTTTTTTTAAAATTTATTTTTCTGTTATTTGCAAAGCCATCTTCAATTTGTATTGCTCCAAAGTCTCAGTGTCACACTTATAAAAAGTCATTAATGAGAATCAGATTTGATGTTTTGCTTTGCTTGTGACTGTCTGCAGCCTGACAGATGTCAGCCTCTGACAAGGATTTATTTCTGTCAAGCCGTCAACTCAGCACTGACTGACTGGGGTGCATTCATGCCGCGAGAAGCAGGCCACCAGGGCTACGTGCCTTCTGGGTGAGATGGACCCACTGCTTGCATGATCAACTGGACTGGAAGGTTAGTTGAGTTCAGTAGTCAGTTTAAATAGTTTGAAAGTTCTTAATGAACTGCATTCATGAGTGTTAGGGTTGATTATTATTATAATTATTAATAAGTTCTAAATTAATTGTTCCCACCAATGGAACCTCATGGCCATTTGAAGTCTCGAATACATATATGTCCACTGATAAATTGAATCAAAGAACCAATTCTCCTCTCTTAATTGCCCCCACACTGTGGTTAGGGAGTGTTGGTTGTTTAAAAGATCAGAAAAAAAATCCACCTTGGCTGATAAAAATCTTAATTCTCATGACCTGGGGGGTTGAATAGTCTTTGAAATTACAAGGAGAAATTGGATGTTCAACACTCTTAGGCCCTAATGAGGCTGAATCGTGACTGATTGCAGTAAACTCACTGCAGATTCAGGCATTTTGACAACCAGAGGGTTAAATTTAATCCCAGCTGGCAAGTTGAATGTTTTAAGCTAGGCTGGGAGTTTGATTGAAACCGATCTAAAGCAAATCAAAAAATTCTGCACTGGGGATATATTTTAGAGTTGTTCAGCTTAAGTGTATCATGCAGCTGACAACAGAAGATTGATCTATTTTGAGAAAAGCAGACATTGATTGCAGTCTTGAACTGGGTCGAAATGTTCGACCCAGTCTCATATTGCCATCACGTCGTCGTCACCATCATTAATTTGGGTGTGTTTTCTTTTCTTTTTTTTTTTAAAATTTATTTTTCTGTTATTTGCAAAGCCATCTTCAATTTGTATTGCTCCAAAGTCTCAGTGTCACACTTATAAAAAGTCATTAATGAGAATCAGATTTGATGTTTTGCTTTGCTTGTGACTGTCTGCAGCCTGACAGATGTCAGCCTCTGACAAGGATTTATTTCTGTCAAGCCGTCAACTCAGCACTGACTGACTGGGGTGCATTCATGCCGCGAGAAGCAGGCCACCAGGGCTACGTGCCTTCTGGGTGAGATGGACCCACTGCTTGCATGATCAACTGGACTGGAAGGTTAGTTGAGTTCAGTAGTCAGTTTAAATAGTTTGAAAGTTCTTAATGAACTGCATTCATGAGTGTTAGGGTTGATTATTATTATAATTATTAATAAGTTCTAAATTAATTGTTCCCACCAATGGAACCTCATGGCCATTTGAAGTCTCGAATACATATATGTCCACTGATAAATTGAATCAAAGAACCAATTCTCCTCTCTTAATTGCCCCCACACTGTGGTTAGGGAGTGTTGGTTGTTTAAAAGATCAGAAAAAAAATCCACCTTGGCTGATAAAAATCTTAATTCTCATGACCTGGGGGGTTGAATAGTCTTTGAAATTACAAGGAGAAATTGGATGTTCAACACTCTTAGGCCCTAATGAGGCTGAATCGTGACTGATTGCAGTAAACTCACTGCAGATTCAGGCATTTTGACAACCAGAGGGTTAAATTTAATCCCAGCTGGCAAGTTGAATGTTTTAAGCTAGGCTGGGAGTTTGATTGAAACCGATCTAAAGCAAATCAAAAAATTCTGCACTGGGGATATATTTTAGAGTTGTTCAGCTTAAGTGTATCATGCAGCTGACAACAGAAGATTGATCTATTTTGAGAAAAGCAGACATTGATTGCAGTCTTGAACTGGGTCGAAATGTTCGACCCAGTCTCATATTGCCATCACGTCGTCGTCACCATCATTAATTTGGGTGTGTTTTCTTTTCTTTTTTTTTTTTAAAATTTATTTTTCTGTTATTTGCAAAGCCATCTTCAATTTGTATTGCTCCAAAGTCTCAGTGTCACACTTATAAAAAGTCATTAATGAGAATCAGATTTGATGTTTTGCTTTGCTTGTGACTGTCTGCAGCCTGACAGATGTCAGCCTCTGACAAGGATTTATTTCTGTCAAGCCGTCAACTCAGCACTGACTGACTGGGGTGCATTCATGCCGCGAGAAGCAGGCCACCAGGGCTACGTGCCTTCTGGGTGAGATGGACCCACTGCTTGCATGATCAACTGGACTGGAAGGTTAGTTGAGTTCAGTAGTCAGTTTAAATAGTTTGAAAGTTCTTAATGAACTGCATTCATGAGTGTTAGGGTTGATTATTATTATAATTATTAATAAGTTCTAAATTAATTGTTCCCACCAATGGAACCTCATGGCCATTTGAAGTCTCGAATACATATATGTCCACTGATAAATTGAATCAAAGAACCAATTCTCCTCTCTTAATTGCCCCCACACTGTGGTTAGGGAGTGTTGGTTGTTTAAAAGATCAGAAAAAAAATCCACCTTGGCTGATAAAAATCTTAATTCTCATGACCTGGGGGGTTGAATAGTCTTTGAAATTACAAGGAGAAATTGGATGTTCAACACTCTTAGGCCCTAATGAGGCTGAATCGTGACTGATTGCAGTAAACTCACTGCAGATTCAGGCATTTTGACAACCAGAGGGTTAAATTTAATCCCAGCTGGCAAGTTGAATGTTTTAAGCTAGGCTGGGAGTTTGATTGAAACCGATCTAAAGCAAATCAAAAAATTCTGCACTGGGGATATATTTTAGAGTTGTTCAGCTTAAGTGTATCATGCAGCTGACAACAGAAGATTGATCTATTTTGAGAAAAGCAGACATTGATTGCAGTCTTGAACTGGGTCGAAATGTTCGACCCAGTCTCATATTGCCATCACGTCGTCGTCACCATCATTAATTTGGGTGTGTTTTCTTTTCTTTTTTTTTTTAAAATTTATTTTTCTGTTATTTGCAAAGCCATCTTCAATTTGTATTGCTCCAAAGTCTCAGTGTCACACTTATAAAAAGTCATTAATGAGAATCAGATTTGATGTTTTGCTTTGCTTGTGACTGTCTGCAGCCTGACAGATGTCAGCCTCTGACAAGGATTTATTTCTGTCAAGCCGTCAACTCAGCACTGACTGACTGGGGTGCATTCATGCCGCGAGAAGCAGGCCACCAGGGCTACGTGCCTTCTGGGTGAGATGGACCCACTGCTTGCATGATCAACTGGACTGGAAGGTTAGTTGAGTTCAGTAGTCAGTTTAAATAGTTTGAAAGTTCTTAATGAACTGCATTCATGAGTGTTAGGGTTGATTATTATTATAATTATTAATAAGTTCTAAATTAATTGTTCCCACCAATGGAACCTCATGGCCATTTGAAGTCTCGAATACATATATGTCCACTGATAAATTGAATCAAAGAACCAATTCTCCTCTCTTAATTGCCCCCACACTGTGGTTAGGGAGTGTTGGTTGTTTAAAAGATCAGAAAAAAAATCCACCTTGGCTGATAAAAATCTTAATTCTCATGACCTGGGGGGTTGAATAGTCTTTGAAATTACAAGGAGAAATTGGATGTTCAACACTCTTAGGCCCTAATGAGGCTGAATCGTGACTGATTGCAGTAAACTCACTGCAGATTCAGGCATTTTGACAACCAGAGGGTTAAATTTAATCCCAGCTGGCAAGTTGAATGTTATAAGCTAGGCTGGGAGTTTGATTGAAACCGATCTAAAGCAAATCAAAAAATTCTGCACTGGGGATATATTTTAGAGTTGTTCAGCTTAAGTGTATCATGCAGCTGACAACAGAAGATTGATCTATTTTGAGAAAAGCAGACATTGATTGCAGTCTTGAACTGGGTCGAAATGTTCGACCCAGTCTCATATTGCCATCACGTCGTCGTCACCATCATTAATTTGGGTGTGTTTTCTTTTCTTTTTTTTTTTAAAATTTATTTTTCTGTTATTTGCAAAGCCATCTTCAATTTGTATTGCTCCAAAGTCTCAGTGTCACACTTATAAAAAGTCATTAATGAGAATCAGATTTGATGTTTTGCTTTGCTTGTGACTGTCTGCAGCCTGACAGATGTCAGCCTCTGACAAGGATTTATTTCTGTCAAGCCGTCAACTCAGCACTGACTGACTGGGGTGCATTCATGCCGCGAGAAGCAGGCCACCAGGGCTACGTGCCTTCTGGGTGAGATGGACCCACTGCTTGCATGATCAACTGGACTGGAAGGTTAGTTGAGTTCAGTAGTCAGTTTAAATAGTTTGAAAGTTCTTAATGAACTGCATTCATGAGTGTTAGGGTTGATTATTATTATAATTATTAATAAGTTCTAAATTAATTGTTCCCACCAATGGAACCTCATGGCCATTTGAAGTCTCGAATACATATATGTCCACTGATAAATTGAATCAAAGAACCAATTCTCCTCTCTTAATTGCCCCCACACTGTGGTTAGGGAGTGTTGGTTGTTTAAAAGATCAGAAAAAAAATCCACCTTGGCTGATAAAAATCTTAATTCTCATGACCTGGGGGGTTGAATAGTCTTTGAAATTACAAGGAGAAATTGGATGTTCAACACTCTTAGGCCCTAATGAGGCTGAATCGTGACTGATTGCAGTAAACTCACTGCAGATTCAGGCATTTTGACAACCAGAGGGTTAAATTTAATCCCAGCTGGCAAGTTGAATGTTTTAAGCTAGGCTGGGAGTTTGATTGAAACCGATCTAAAGCAAATCAAAAAATTCTGCACTGGGGATATATTTTAGAGTTGTTCAGCTTAAGTGTATCATGCAGCTGACAACAGAAGATTGATCTATTTTGAGAAAAGCAGACATTGATTGCAGTCTTGAACTGGGTCGAAATGTTCGACCCAGTCTCATATTGCCATCACGTCGTCGTCACCATCATTAATTTGGGTGTGTTTTCTTTTCTTTTTTTTTTTAAAATTTATTTTTCTGTTATTTGCAAAGCCATCTTCAATTTGTATTGCTCCAAAGTCTCAGTGTCACACTTATAAAAAGTCATTAATGAGAATCAGATTTGATGTTTTGCTTTGCTTGTGACTGTCTGCAGCCTGACAGATGTCAGCCTCTGACAAGGATTTATTTCTGTCAAGCCGTCAACTCAGCACTGACTGACTGGGGTGCATTCATGCCGCGAGAAGCAGGCCACCAGGGCTACGTGCCTTCTGGGTGAGATGGACCCACTGCTTGCATGATCAACTGGACTGGAAGGTTAGTTGAGTTCAGTAGTCAGTTTAAATAGTTTGAAAGTTCTTAATGAACTGCATTCATGAGTGTTAGGGTTGATTATTATTATAATTATTAATAAGTTCTAAATTAATTGTTCCCACCAATGGAACCTCATGGCCATTTGAAGTCTCGAATACATATATGTCCACTGATAAATTGAATCAAAGAACCAATTCTCCTCTCTTAATTGCCCCCACACTGTGGTTAGGGAGTGTTGGTTGTTTAAAAGATCAGAAAAAAAATCCACCTTGGCTGATAAAAATCTTAATTCTCATGACCTGGGGGGTTGAATAGTCTTTGAAATTACAAGGAGAAATTGGATGTTCAACACTCTTAGGCCCTAATGAGGCTGAATCGTGACTGATTGCAGTAAACTCACTGCAGATTCAGGCATTTTGACAACCAGAGGGTTAAATTTAATCCCAGCTGGCAAGTTGAATGTTTTAAGCTAGGCTGGGAGTTTGATTGAAACCGATCTAAAGCAAATCAAAAAATTCTGCACTGGGGATATATTTTAGAGTTGTTCAGCTTAAGTGTATCATGCAGCTGACAACAGAAGATTGATCTATTTTGAGAAAAGCAGACATTGATTGCAGTCTTGAACTGGGTCGAAATGTTCGACCCAGTCTCATATTGCCATCACGTCGTCGTCACCATCATTAATTTGGGTGTGTTTTCTTTTCTTTTTTTTTTTAAAATTTATTTTTCTGTTATTTGCAAAGCCATCTTCAATTTGTATTGCTCCAAAGTCTCAGTGTCACACTTATAAAAAGTCATTAATGAGAATCAGATTTGATGTTTTGCTTTGCTTGTGACTGTCTGCAGCCTGACAGATGTCAGCCTCTGACAAGGATTTATTTCTGTCAAGCCGTCAACTCAGCACTGACTGACTGGGGTGCATTCATGCCGCGAGAAGCAGGCCACCAGGGCTACGTGCCTTCTGGGTGAGATGGACCCACTGCTTGCATGATCAACTGGACTGGAAGGTTAGTTGAGTTCAGTAGTCAGTTTAAATAGTTTGAAAGTTCTTAATGAACTGCATTCATGAGTGTTAGGGTTGATTATTATTATAATTATTAATAAGTTCTAAATTAATTGTTCCCACCAATGGAACCTCATGGCCATTTGAAGTCTCGAATACATATATGTCCACTGATAAATTGAATCAAAGAACCAATTCTCCTCTCTTAATTGCCCCCACACTGTGGTTAGGGAGTGTTGGTTGTTTAAAAGATCAGAAAAAAAATCCACCTTGGCTGATAAAAATCTTAATTCTCATGACCTGGGGGGTTGAATAGTCTTTGAAATTACAAGGAGAAATTGGATGTTCAACACTCTTAGGCCCTAATGAGGCTGAATCGTGACTGATTGCAGTAAACTCACTGCAGATTCAGGCATTTTGACAACCAGAGGGTTAAATTTAATCCCAGCTGGCAAGTTGAATGTTTTAAGCTAGGCTGGGAGTTTGATTGAAACCGATCTAAAGCAAATCAAAAAATTCTGCACTGGGGATATATTTTAGAGTTGTTCAGCTTAAGTGTATCATGCAGCTGACAACAGAAGATTGATCTATTTTGAGAAAAGCAGACATTGATTGCAGTCTTGAACTGGGTCGAAATGTTCGACCCAGTCTCATATTGCCATCACGTCGTCGTCACCATCATTAATTTGGGTGTGTTTTCTTTTCTTTTTTTTTTTAAAATTTATTTTTCTGTTATTTGCAAAGCCATCTTCAATTTGTATTGCTCCAAAGTCTCAGTGTCACACTTATAAAAAGTCATTAATGAGAATCAGATTTGATGTTTTGCTTTGCTTGTGACTGTCTGCAGCCTGACAGATGTCAGCCTCTGACAAGGATTTATTTCTGTCAAGCCGTCAACTCAGCACTGACTGACTGGGGTGCATTCATGCCGCGAGAAGCAGGCCACCAGGGCTACGTGCCTTCTGGGTGAGATGGACCCACTGCTTGCATGATCAACTGGACTGGAAGGTTAGTTGAGTTCAGTAGTCAGTTTAAATAGTTTGAAAGTTCTTAATGAACTGCATTCATGAGTGTTAGGGTTGATTATTATTATAATTATTAATAAGTTCTAAATTAATTGTTCCCACCAATGGAACCTCATGGCCATTTGAAGTCTCGAATACATATATGTCCACTGATAAATTGAATCAAAGAACCAATTCTCCTCTCTTAATTGCCCCCACACTGTGGTTAGGGAGTGTTGGTTGTTTAAAAGATCAGAAAAAAAATCCACCTTGGCTGATAAAAATCTTAATTCTCATGACCTGGGGGGTTGAATAGTCTTTGAAATTACAAGGAGAAATTGGATGTTCAACACTCTTAGGCCCTAATGAGGCTGAATCGTGACTGATTGCAGTAAACTCACTGCAGATTCAGGCATTTTGACAACCAGAGGGTTAAATTTAATCCCAGCTGGCAAGTTGAATGTTTTAAGCTAGGCTGGGAGTTTGATTGAAACCGATCTAAAGCAAATCAAAAAATTCTGCACTGGGGATATATTTTAGAGTTGTTCAGCTTAAGTGTATCATGCAGCTGACAACAGAAGATTGATCTATTTTGAGAAAAGCAGACATTGATTGCAGTCTTGAACTGGGTCGAAATGTTCGACCCAGTCTCATATTGCCATCACGTCGTCGTCACCATCATTAATTTGGGTGTGTTTTCTTTTCTTTTTTTTTTAAAATTTATTTTTCTGTTATTTGCAAAGCCATCTTCAATTTGTATTGCTCCAAAGTCTCAGTGTCACACTTATAAAAAGTCATTAATGAGAATCAGATTTGATGTTTTGCTTTGCTTGTGACTGTCTGCAGCCTGACAGATGTCAGCCTCTGACAAGGATTTATTTCTGTCAAGCCGTCAACTCAGCACTGACTGACTGGGGTGCATTCATGCCGCGAGAAGCAGGCCACCAGGGCTACGTGCCTTCTGGGTGAGATGGACCCACTGCTTGCATGATCAACTGGACTGGAAGGTTAGTTGAGTTCAGTAGTCAGTTTAAATAGTTTGAAAGTTCTTAATGAACTGCATTCATGAGTGTTAGGGTTGATTATTATTATAATTATTAATAAGTTCTAAATTAATTGTTCCCACCAATGGAACCTCATGGCCATTTGAAGTCTCGAATACATATATGTCCACTGATAAATTGAATCAAAGAACCAATTCTCCTCTCTTAATTGCCCCCACACTGTGGTTAGGGAGTGTTGGTTGTTTAAAAGATCAGAAAAAAAATCCACCTTGGCTGATAAAAATCTTAATTCTCATGACCTGGGGGGTTGAATAGTCTTTGAAATTACAAGGAGAAATTGGATGTTCAACACTCTTAGGCCCTAATGAGGCTGAATCGTGACTGATTGCAGTAAACTCACTGCAGATTCAGGCATTTTGACAACCAGAGGGTTAAATTTAATCCCAGCTGGCAAGTTGAATGTTTTAAGCTAGGCTGGGAGTTTGATTGAAACCGATCTAAAGCAAATCAAAAAATTCTGCACTGGGGATATATTTTAGAGTTGTTCAGCTTAAGTGTATCATGCAGCTGACAACAGAAGATTGATCTATTTTGAGAAAAGCAGACATTGATTGCAGTCTTGAACTGGGTCGAAATGTTCGACCCAGTCTCATATTGCCATCACGTCGTCGTCACCATCATTAATTTGGGTGTGTTTTCTTTTCTTTTTTTTTTTAAAATTTATTTTTCTGTTATTTGCAAAGCCATCTTCAATTTGTATTGCTCCAAAGTCTCAGTGTCACACTTATAAAAAGTCATTAATGAGAATCAGATTTGATGTTTTGCTTTGCTTGTGACTGTCTGCAGCCTGACAGATGTCAGCCTCTGACAAGGATTTATTTCTGTCAAGCCGTCAACTCAGCACTGACTGACTGGGGTGCATTCATGCCGCGAGAAGCAGGCCACCAGGGCTACGTGCCTTCTGGGTGAGATGGACCCACTGCTTGCATGATCAACTGGACTGGAAGGTTAGTTGAGTTCAGTAGTCAGTTTAAATAGTTTGAAAGTTCTTAATGAACTGCATTCATGAGTGTTAGGGTTGATTATTATTATAATTATTAATAAGTTCTAAATTAATTGTTCCCACCAATGGAACCTCATGGCCATTTGAAGTCTCGAATACATATATGTCCACTGATAAATTGAATCAAAGAACCAATTCTCCTCTCTTAATTGCCCCCACACTGTGGTTAGGGAGTGTTGGTTGTTTAAAAGATCAGAAAAAAAATCCACCTTGGCTGATAAAAATCTTAATTCTCATGACCTGGGGGGTTGAATAGTCTTTGAAATTACAAGGAGAAATTGGATGTTCAACACTCTTAGGCCCTAATGAGGCTGAATCGTGACTGATTGCAGTAAACTCACTGCAGATTCAGGCATTTTGACAACCAGAGGGTTAAATTTAATCCCAGCTGGCAAGTTGAATGTTTTAAGCTAGGCTGGGAGTTTGATTGAAACCGATCTAAAGCAAATCAAAAAATTCTGCACTGCGGGATATATTTTAGAGTTGTTCAGCTTAAGTGTATCATGCAGCTGACAACAGAAGATTGATCTATTTTGAGAAAAGCAGACATTGATTGCAGTCTTGAACTGGGTCGAAATGTTCGACCCAGTCTCATATTGCCATCACGTCGTCGTCACCATCATTAATTTGGGTGTGTTTTCTTTTCTTTTTTTTTTTAAAATTTATTTTTCTGTTATTTGCAAAGCCATCTTCAATTTGTATTGCTCCAAAGTCTCAGTGTCACACTTATAAAAAGTCATTAATGAGAATCAGATTTGATGTTTTGCTTTGCTTGTGACTGTCTGCAGCCTGACAGATGTCAGCCTCTGACAAGGATTTATTTCTGTCAAGCCGTCAACTCAGCACTGACTGACTGGGGTGCATTCATGCCGCGAGAAGCAGGCCACCAGGGCTACGTGCCTTCTGGGTGAGATGGACCCACTGCTTGCATGATCAACTGGACTGGAAGGTTAGTTGAGTTCAGTAGTCAGTTTAAATAGTTTGAAAGTTCTTAATGAACTGCATTCATGAGTGTTAGGGTTG
>NW_028146262.1:0-13195 GCF_977016875.1 Pavona decussata
CACGCCCTGGCATCAAAAATGAGTCTTTTCCAGTCACATGTCATACTAGTTAATGATTAACCAGCACGCTAAGTAAAAATAAGGGCTGTTGATTGCAAGAACGATATCTTACTAACGAGAAATAGCTTTTCTTTTAACTGAAATGGCCCAAAATTTGATTTCTCTGAACAATTCAACTTAAAATGAGAAAAAAACATCATTTTGACAACCACTCGTCATATAATTAGTTTTGACAAATGCGAGTATCTCGAGCGACGGGCTAAGCAAAATATCCACGCAATTCTAGAAAATAACAAAGGCATTCGCAGAAAGTCTGATTGTGTTGATTAGCTAGGTAAATTTACGGTATTTAACTGAAAGGAAGTTTTCTCGCAAAGAGGTGCGAAGATAACAAGACAAGTTAAGCGATTATTCTTGAAACGAACAAGTTCACAGCTAGAATAATCAATGACATCGCTAATTCGAAAATGTTTCGTTCTCGCTCTGAAGCAAACACGACAGTGAAAAGAAACAACATAGTAACAACTGGAGTAAACCAGTTTATTTAAGTCGACTGTGCATTTTAGGGGGCCCCTGACACTGAACAAAGTTCACTGAATCTAGTAAACACAAGAACAGTACACTGAACAGCAGACGAAAAAAAATGCCGGTAGAACTGAACATCGTCGTAACTAAACATTTTGATTACTTAGCGATATGTGAAAGAGAAATACCAACATTAACTGAATAAAACATGATTGTTCAACACTTACTGAGACCTTTAAGTTGTCTTCCTGTCAGGTCCATTCGCTCCTCAGCAAAGTCACAAGCGATACCTTTCCATCGATCACCTGAATCGCTCATCCACTGACCGCGCGCACATCGCAAAGACGGCCTGAAAGTCAAAGTCCTCATCCTGTCACTAAAACAACAATAATAAACAAAATAATAGTGACATGTTGTCGCCGAAACGTCATGTTTTAATCTCGCTCCTTTCTTTTTATTTTGAAATAATGGCAACCACCTGACACAAGGTACCCCATGCACCGAAGGTCCCTTATGTAGGGGGGATGACTTTTGCACTCAGTACGATAACTTGTCGCTCACGACAAGACAGTGAGGGAGGTGAACTGTCGACCCCTAAGCCGAATATTAAGACAGCCCCTTTCGCCACTAGCGCTCACATCCAACTTCAAGACATAACGTACATCCATATATAACATGGACAGGTGTCTTCCACGTGGTACGTGTTGAGGTTTGCATTTCAGGAGCATGCGTACTGCTAAAACTCATATAACGAATAGATAAATACCTCGTTGTTTATTTCAACAAAATGATCAGGCAATGATCAAAAATATGAAAAGCTAGGGGGAAAAAACACACTTGTGATTAGTCTATAAAGTCACTTAACGACAAGGGAATCTTTTCACTATATTAATTTTGTTTAAAAAAAAAACGCTCAATGTTTGTGATTGTTCATTCTACCCAAGCCTTGGCATCCGTACAGATCGACGTTGTAGTTCATTTTTTTTTTTATCTCAGTTAACCCTTTAACCTCTAATATCAGAGACAAAATTCTCCTATCTTGTCCCGTTACTTTTCTTATAAAAGTACTGTGGAGAAGTTATTAAAATATCAAGAAAATTCACCTTGGGCGATCATATCCTTAATTCTCATAACTTTATGGGTTGAATAAGCATGGATATTACAAGGAGAAATTTGATGCTGATCACTGTTAGGGCTTAAAAGGTTAAGGTGGTCTTTCACCCAAAGAGTTAATTTGTTTGGTAAAAGTTTCCGGCAAAGTTCTTTTCTATTACTTTATAGGGATTCACGCCCTGGCATCAAAAATGAGTCTTTTCCAGTCACATGTCATACTAGTTAATGATTAACCAGCACGCTAAGTAAAAATAAGGGCTGTTGATTGCAAGAACGATATCTTACTAACGAGAAATAGCTTTTCTTTTAACTGAAATGGCCCAAAATTTGATTTCTCTGAACAATTCAACTTAAAATGAGAAAAAAACATCATTTTGACAACCACTCGTCATATAATTAGTTTTGACAAATGCGAGTATCTCGAGCGACGGGCTAAGCAAAATATCCACGCAATTCTAGAAAATAACAAAGGCATTCGCAGAAAGTCTGATTGTGTTGATTAGCTAGGTAAATTTACGGTATTTAACTGAAAGGAAGTTTTCTCGCAAAGAGGTGCGAAGATAACAAGACAAGTTAAGCGATTATTCTTGAAACGAACAAGTTCACAGCTAGAATAATCAATGACATCGCTAATTCGAAAATGTTTCGTTCTCGCTCTGAAGCAAACACGACAGTGAAAAGAAACAACATAGTAACAACTGGAGTAAACCAGTTTATTTAAGTCGACTGTGCATTTTAGGGGGCCCCTGACACTGAACAAAGTTCACTGAATCTAGTAAACACAAGAACAGTACACTGAACAGCAGACGAAAAAAAATGCCGGTAGAACTGAACATCGTCGTAACTAAACATTTTGATTACTTAGCGATATGTGAAAGAGAAATACCAACATTAACTGAATAAAACATGATTGTTCAACACTTACTGAGACCTTTAAGTTGTCTTCCTGTCAGGTCCATTCGCTCCTCAGCAAAGTCACAAGCGATACCTTTCCATCGATCACCTGAATCGCTCATCCACTGACCGCGCGCACATCGCAAAGACGGCCTGAAAGTCAAAGTCCTCATCCTGTCACTAAAACAACAATAATAAACAAAATAATAGTGACATGTTGTCGCCGAAACGTCATGTTTTAATCTCGCTCCTTTCTTTTTATTTTGAAATAATGGCAACCACCTGACACAAGGTACCCCATGCACCGAAGGTCCCTTATGTAGGGGGGATGACTTTTGCACTCAGTACGATAACTTGTCGCTCACGACAAGACAGTGAGGGAGGTGAACTGTCGACCCCTAAGCCGAATATTAAGACAGCCCCTTTCGCCACTAGCGCTCACATCCAACTTCAAGACATAACGTACATCCATATATAACATGGACAGGTGTCTTCCACGTGGTACGTGTTGAGGTTTGCATTTCAGGAGCATGCGTACTGCTAAAACTCATATAACGAATAGATAAATACCTCGTTGTTTATTTCAACAAAATGATCAGGCAATGATCAAAAATATGAAAAGCTAGGGGGAAAAAACACACTTGTGATTAGTCTATAAAGTCACTTAACGACAAGGGAATCTTTTCACTATATTAATTTTGTTTAAAAAAAAAACGCTCAATGTTTGTGATTGTTCATTCTACCCAAGCCTTGGCATCCGTACAGATCGACGTTGTAGTTCATTTTTTTTTTTATCTCAGTTAACCCTTTAACCTCTAATATCAGAGACAAAATTCTCCTATCTTGTCCCGTTACTTTTCTTATAAAAGTACTGTGGAGAAGTTATTAAAATATCAAGAAAATTCACCTTGGGCGATCATATCCTTAATTCTCATAACTTTATGGGTTGAATAAGCATGGATATTACAAGGAGAAATTTGATGCTGATCACTGTTAGGGCTTAAAAGGTTAAGGTGGTCTTTCACCCAAAGAGTTAATTTGTTTGGTAAAAGTTTCCGGCAAAGTTCTTTTCTATTACTTTATAGGGATTCACGCCCTGGCATCAAAAATGAGTCTTTTCCAGTCACATGTCATACTAGTTAATGATTAACCAGCACGCTAAGTAAAAATAAGGGCTGTTGATTGCAAGAACGATATCTTACTAACGAGAAATAGCTTTTCTTTTAACTGAAATGGCCCAAAATTTGATTTCTCTGAACAATTCAACTTAAAATGAGAAAAAAACATCATTTTGACAACCACTCGTCATATAATTAGTTTTGACAAATGCGAGTATCTCGAGCGACGGGCTAAGCAAAATATCCACGCAATTCTAGAAAATAACAAAGGCATTCGCAGAAAGTCTGATTGTGTTGATTAGCTAGGTAAATTTACGGTATTTAACTGAAAGGAAGTTTTCTCGCAAAGAGGTGCGAAGATAACAAGACAAGTTAAGCGATTATTCTTGAAACGAACAAGTTCACAGCTAGAATAATCAATGACATCGCTAATTCGAAAATGTTTCGTTCTCGCTCTGAAGCAAACACGACAGTGAAAAGAAACAACATAGTAACAACTGGAGTAAACCAGTTTATTTAAGTCGACTGTGCATTTTAGGGGGCCCCTGACACTGAACAAAGTTCACTGAATCTAGTAAACACAAGAACAGTACACTGAACAGCAGACGAAAAAAAATGCCGGTAGAACTGAACATCGTCGTAACTAAACATTTTGATTACTTAGCGATATGTGAAAGAGAAATACCAACATTAACTGAATAAAACATGATTGTTCAACACTTACTGAGACCTTTAAGTTGTCTTCCTGTCAGGTCCATTCGCTCCTCAGCAAAGTCACAAGCGATACCTTTCCATCGATCACCTGAATCGCTCATCCACTGACCGCGCGCACATCGCAAAGACGGCCTGAAAGTCAAAGTCCTCATCCTGTCACTAAAACAACAATAATAAACAAAATAATAGTGACATGTTGTCGCCGAAACGTCATGTTTTAATCTCGCTCCTTTCTTTTTATTTTGAAATAATGGCAACCACCTGACACAAGGTACCCCATGCACCGAAGGTCCCTTATGTAGGGGGGATGACTTTTGCACTCAGTACGATAACTTGTCGCTCACGACAAGACAGTGAGGGAGGTGAACTGTCGACCCCTAAGCCGAATATTAAGACAGCCCCTTTCGCCACTAGCGCTCACATCCAACTTCAAGACATAACGTACATCCATATATAACATGGACAGGTGTCTTCCACGTGGTACGTGTTGAGGTTTGCATTTCAGGAGCATGCGTACTGCTAAAACTCATATAACGAATAGATAAATACCTCGTTGTTTATTTCAACAAAATGATCAGGCAATGATCAAAAATATGAAAAGCTAGGGGGAAAAAACACACTTGTGATTAGTCTATAAAGTCACTTAACGACAAGGGAATCTTTTCACTATATTAATTTTGTTTAAAAAAAAAACGCTCAATGTTTGTGATTGTTCATTCTACCCAAGCCTTGGCATCCGTACAGATCGACGTTGTAGTTCATTTTTTTTTTTATCTCAGTTAACCCTTTAACCTCTAATATCAGAGACAAAATTCTCCTATCTTGTCCCGTTACTTTTCTTATAAAAGTACTGTGGAGAAGTTATTAAAATATCAAGAAAATTCACCTTGGGCGATCATATCCTTAATTCTCATAACTTTATGGGTTGAATAAGCATGGATATTACAAGGAGAAATTTGATGCTGATCACTGTTAGGGCTTAAAAGGTTAAGGTGGTCTTTCACCCAAAGAGTTAATTTGTTTGGTAAAAGTTTCCGGCAAAGTTCTTTTCTATTACTTTATAGGGATTCACGCCCTGGCATCAAAAATGAGTCTTTTCCAGTCACATGTCATACTAGTTAATGATTAACCAGCACGCTAAGTAAAAATAAGGGCTGTTGATTGCAAGAACGATATCTTACTAACGAGAAATAGCTTTTCTTTTAACTGAAATGGCCCAAAATTTGATTTCTCTGAACAATTCAACTTAAAATGAGAAAAAAACATCATTTTGACAACCACTCGTCATATAATTAGTTTTGACAAATGCGAGTATCTCGAGCGACGGGCTAAGCAAAATATCCACGCAATTCTAGAAAATAACAAAGGCATTCGCAGAAAGTCTGATTGTGTTGATTAGCTAGGTAAATTTACGGTATTTAACTGAAAGGAAGTTTTCTCGCAAAGAGGTGCGAAGATAACAAGACAAGTTAAGCGATTATTCTTGAAACGAACAAGTTCACAGCTAGAATAATCAATGACATCGCTAATTCGAAAATGTTTCGTTCTCGCTCTGAAGCAAACACGACAGTGAAAAGAAACAACATAGTAACAACTGGAGTAAACCAGTTTATTTAAGTCGACTGTGCATTTTAGGGGGCCCCTGACACTGAACAAAGTTCACTGAATCTAGTAAACACAAGAACAGTACACTGAACAGCAGACGAAAAAAAATGCCGGTAGAACTGAACATCGTCGTAACTAAACATTTTGATTACTTAGCGATATGTGAAAGAGAAATACCAACATTAACTGAATAAAACATGATTGTTCAACACTTACTGAGACCTTTAAGTTGTCTTCCTGTCAGGTCCATTCGCTCCTCAGCAAAGTCACAAGCGATACCTTTCCATCGATCACCTGAATCGCTCATCCACTGACCGCGCGCACATCGCAAAGACGGCCTGAAAGTCAAAGTCCTCATCCTGTCACTAAAACAACAATAATAAACAAAATAATAGTGACATGTTGTCGCCGAAACGTCATGTTTTAATCTCGCTCCTTTCTTTTTATTTTGAAATAATGGCAACCACCTGACACAAGGTACCCCATGCACCGAAGGTCCCTTATGTAGGGGGGATGACTTTTGCACTCAGTACGATAACTTGTCGCTCACGACAAGACAGTGAGGGAGGTGAACTGTCGACCCCTAAGCCGAATATTAAGACAGCCCCTTTCGCCACTAGCGCTCACATCCAACTTCAAGACATAACGTACATCCATATATAACATGGACAGGTGTCTTCCACGTGGTACGTGTTGAGGTTTGCATTTCAGGAGCATGCGTACTGCTAAAACTCATATAACGAATAGATAAATACCTCGTTGTTTATTTCAACAAAATGATCAGGCAATGATCAAAAATATGAAAAGCTAGGGGGAAAAAACACACTTGTGATTAGTCTATAAAGTCACTTAACGACAAGGGAATCTTTTCACTATATTAATTTTGTTTAAAAAAAAAAAGCTCAATGTTTGTGATTGTTCATTCTACCCAAGCCTTGGCATCCGTACAGATCGACGTTGTAGTTCATTTTTTTTTTTATCTCAGTTAACCCTTTAACCTCTAATATCAGAGACAAAATTCTCCTATCTTGTCCCGTTACTTTTCTTATAAAAGTACTGTGGAGAAGTTATTAAAATATCAAGAAAATTCACCTTGGGCGATCATATCCTTAATTCTCATAACTTTATGGGTTGAATAAGCATGGATATTACAAGGAGAAATTTGATGCTGATCACTGTTAGGGCTTAAAAGGTTAAGGTGGTCTTTCACCCAAAGAGTTAATTTGTTTGGTAAAAGTTTCCGGCAAAGTTCTTTTCTATTACTTTATAGGGATTCACGCCCTGGCATCAAAAATGAGTCTTTTCCAGTCACATGTCATACTAGTTAATGATTAACCAGCACGCTAAGTAAAAATAAGGGCTGTTGATTGCAAGAACGATATCTTACTAACGAGAAATAGCTTTTCTTTTAACTGAAATGGCCCAAAATTTGATTTCTCTGAACAATTCAACTTAAAATGAGAAAAAAACATCATTTTGACAACCACTCGTCATATAATTAGTTTTGACAAATGCGAGTATCTCGAGCGACGGGCTAAGCAAAATATCCACGCAATTCTAGAAAATAACAAAGGCATTCGCAGAAAGTCTGATTGTGTTGATTAGCTAGGTAAATTTACGGTATTTAACTGAAAGGAAGTTTTCTCGCAAAGAGGTGCGAAGATAACAAGACAAGTTAAGCGATTATTCTTGAAACGAACAAGTTCACAGCTAGAATAATCAATGACATCGCTAATTCGAAAATGTTTCGTTCTCGCTCTGAAGCAAACACGACAGTGAAAAGAAACAACATAGTAACAACTGGAGTAAACCAGTTTATTTAAGTCGACTGTGCATTTTAGGGGGCCCCTGACACTGAACAAAGTTCACTGAATCTAGTAAACACAAGAACAGTACACTGAACAGCAGACGAAAAAAAATGCCGGTAGAACTGAACATCGTCGTAACTAAACATTTTGATTACTTAGCGATATGTGAAAGAGAAATACCAACATTAACTGAATAAAACATGATTGTTCAACACTTACTGAGACCTTTAAGTTGTCTTCCTGTCAGGTCCATTCGCTCCTCAGCAAAGTCACAAGCGATACCTTTCCATCGATCACCTGAATCGCTCATCCACTGACCGCGCGCACATCGCAAAGACGGCCTGAAAGTCAAAGTCCTCATCCTGTCACTAAAACAACAATAATAAACAAAATAATAGTGACATGTTGTCGCCGAAACGTCATGTTTTAATCTCGCTCCTTTCTTTTTATTTTGAAATAATGGCAACCACCTGACACAAGGTACCCCATGCACCGAAGGTCCCTTATGTAGGGGGGATGACTTTTGCACTCAGTACGATAACTTGTCGCTCACGACAAGACAGTGAGGGAGGTGAACTGTCGACCCCTAAGCCGAATATTAAGACAGCCCCTTTCGCCACTAGCGCTCACATCCAACTTCAAGACATAACGTACATCCATATATAACATGGACAGGTGTCTTCCACGTGGTACGTGTTGAGGTTTGCATTTCAGGAGCATGCGTACTGCTAAAACTCATATAACGAATAGATAAATACCTCGTTGTTTATTTCAACAAAATGATCAGGCAATGATCAAAAATATGAAAAGCTAGGGGGAAAAAACACACTTGTGATTAGTCTATAAAGTCACTTAACGACAAGGGAATCTTTTCACTATATTAATTTTGTTTAAAAAAAAAACGCTCAATGTTTGTGATTGTTCATTCTACCCAAGCCTTGGCATCCGTACAGATCGACGTTGTAGTTCATTTTTTTTTTTATCTCAGTTAACCCTTTAACCTCTAATATCAGAGACAAAATTCTCCTATCTTGTCCCGTTACTTTTCTTATAAAAGTACTGTGGAGAAGTTATTAAAATATCAAGAAAATTCACCTTGGGCGATCATATCCTTAATTCTCATAACTTTATGGGTTGAATAAGCATGGATATTACAAGGAGAAATTTGATGCTGATCACTGTTAGGGCTTAAAAGGTTAAGGTGGTCTTTCACCCAAAGAGTTAATTTGTTTGGTAAAAGTTTCCGGCAAAGTTCTTTTCTATTACTTTATAGGGATTCACGCCCTGGCATCAAAAATGAGTCTTTTCCAGTCACATGTCATACTAGTTAATGATTAACCAGCACGCTAAGTAAAAATAAGGGCTGTTGATTGCAAGAACGATATCTTACTAACGAGAAATAGCTTTTCTTTTAACTGAAATGGCCCAAAATTTGATTTCTCTGAACAATTCAACTTAAAATGAGAAAAAAACATCATTTTGACAACCACTCGTCATATAATTAGTTTTGACAAATGCGAGTATCTCGAGCGACGGGCTAAGCAAAATATCCACGCAATTCTAGAAAATAACAAAGGCATTCGCAGAAAGTCTGATTGTGTTGATTAGCTAGGTAAATTTACGGTATTTAACTGAAAGGAAGTTTTCTCGCAAAGAGGTGCGAAGATAACAAGACAAGTTAAGCGATTATTCTTGAAACGAACAAGTTCACAGCTAGAATAATCAATGACATCGCTAATTCGAAAATGTTTCGTTCTCGCTCTGAAGCAAACACGACAGTGAAAAGAAACAACATAGTAACAACTGGAGTAAACCAGTTTATTTAAGTCGACTGTGCATTTTAGGGGGCCCCTGACACTGAACAAAGTTCACTGAATCTAGTAAACACAAGAACAGTACACTGAACAGCAGACGAAAAAAAATGCCGGTAGAACTGAACATCGTCGTAACTAAACATTTTGATTACTTAGCGATATGTGAAAGAGAAATACCAACATTAACTGAATAAAACATGATTGTTCAACACTTACTGAGACCTTTAAGTTGTCTTCCTGTCAGGTCCATTCGCTCCTCAGCAAAGTCACAAGCGATACCTTTCCATCGATCACCTGAATCGCTCATCCACTGACCGCGCGCACATCGCAAAGACGGCCTGAAAGTCAAAGTCCTCATCCTGTCACTAAAACAACAATAATAAACAAAATAATAGTGACATGTTGTCGCCGAAACGTCATGTTTTAATCTCGCTCCTTTCTTTTTATTTTGAAATAATGGCAACCACCTGACACAAGGTACCCCATGCACCGAAGGTCCCTTATGTAGGGGGGATGACTTTTGCACTCAGTACGATAACTTGTCGCTCACGACAAGACAGTGAGGGAGGTGAACTGTCGACCCCTAAGCCGAATATTAAGACAGCCCCTTTCGCCACTAGCGCTCACATCCAACTTCAAGACATAACGTACATCCATATATAACATGGACAGGTGTCTTCCACGTGGTACGTGTTGAGGTTTGCATTTCAGGAGCATGCGTACTGCTAAAACTCATATAACGAATAGATAAATACCTCGTTGTTTATTTCAACAAAATGATCAGGCAATGATCAAAAATATGAAAAGCTAGGGGGAAAAAACACACTTGTGATTAGTCTATAAAGTCACTTAACGACAAGGGAATCTTTTCACTATATTAATTTTGTTTAAAAAAAAAACGCTCAATGTTTGTGATTGTTCATTCTACCCAAGCCTTGGCATCCGTACAGATCGACGTTGTAGTTCATTTTTTTTTTTATCTCAGTTAACCCTTTAACCTCTAATATCAGAGACAAAATTCTCCTATCTTGTCCCGTTACTTTTCTTATAAAAGTACTGTGGAGAAGTTATTAAAATATCAAGAAAATTCACCTTGGGCGATCATATCCTTAATTCTCATAACTTTATGGGTTGAATAAGCATGGATATTACAAGGAGAAATTTGATGCTGATCACTGTTAGGGCTTAAAAGGTTAAGGTGGTCTTTCACCCAAAGAGTTAATTTGTTTGGTAAAAGTTTCCGGCAAAGTTCTTTTCTATTACTTTATAGGGATTCACGCCCTGGCATCAAAAATGAGTCTTTTCCAGTCACATGTCATACTAGTTAATGATTAACCAGCACGCTAAGTAAAAATAAGGGCTGTTGATTGCAAGAACGATATCTTACTAACGAGAAATAGCTTTTCTTTTAACTGAAATGGCCCAAAATTTGATTTCTCTGAACAATTCAACTTAAAATGAGAAAAAAACATCATTTTGACAACCACTCGTCATATAATTAGTTTTGACAAATGCGAGTATCTCGAGCGACGGGCTAAGCAAAATATCCACGCAATTCTAGAAAATAACAAAGGCATTCGCAGAAAGTCTGATTGTGTTGATTAGCTAGGTAAATTTACGGTATTTAACTGAAAGGAAGTTTTCTCGCAAAGAGGTGCGAAGATAACAAGACAAGTTAAGCGATTATTCTTGAAACGAACAAGTTCACAGCTAGAATAATCAATGACATCGCTAATTCGAAAATGTTTCGTTCTCGCTCTGAAGCAAACACGACAGTGAAAAGAAACAACATAGTAACAACTGGAGTAAACCAGTTTATTTAAGTCGACTGTGCATTTTAGGGGGCCCCTGACACTGAACAAAGTTCACTGAATCTAGTAAACACAAGAACAGTACACTGAACAGCAGACGAAAAAAAATGCCGGTAGAACTGAACATCGTCGTAACTAAACATTTTGATTACTTAGCGATATGTGAAAGAGAAATACCAACATTAACTGAATAAAACATGATTGTTCAACACTTACTGAGACCTTTAAGTTGTCTTCCTGTCAGGTCCATTCGCTCCTCAGCAAAGTCACAAGCGATACCTTTCCATCGATCACCTGAATCGCTCATCCACTGACCGCGCGCACATCGCAAAGACGGCCTGAAAGTCAAAGTCCTCATCCTGTCACTAAAACAACAATAATAAACAAAATAATAGTGACATGTTGTCGCCGAAACGTCATGTTTTAATCTCGCTCCTTTCTTTTTATTTTGAAATAATGGCAACCACCTGACACAAGGTACCCCATGCACCGAAGGTCCCTTATGTAGGGGGGATGACTTTTGCACTCAGTACGATAACTTGTCGCTCACGACAAGACAGTGAGGGAGGTGAACTGTCGACCCCTAAGCCGAATATTAAGACAGCCCCTTTCGCCACTAGCGCTCACATCCAACTTCAAGACATAACGTACATCCATATATAACATGGACAGGTGTCTTCCACGTGGTACGTGTTGAGGTTTGCATTTCAGGAGCATGCGTACTGCTAAAACTCATATAACGAATAGATAAATACCTCGTTGTTTATTTCAACAAAATGATCAGGCAATGATCAAAAATATGAAAAGCTAGGGGGAAAAAACACACTTGTGATTAGTCTATAAAGTCACTTAACGACAAGGGAATCTTTTCACTATATTAATTTTGTTTAAAAAAAAAACGCTCAATGTTTGTGATTGTTCATTCTACCCAAGCCTTGGCATCCGTACAGATCGACGTTGTAGTTCATTTTTTTTTTTATCTCAGTTAACCCTTTAACCTCTAATATCAGAGACAAAATTCTCCTATCTTGTCCCGTTACTTTTCTTATAAAAGTACTGTGGAGAAGTTATTAAAATATCAAGAAAATTCACCTTGGGCGATCATATCCTTAATTCTCATAACTTTATGGGTTGAATAAGCATGGATATTACAAGGAGAAATTTGATGCTGATCACTGTTAGGGCTTAAAAGGTTAAGGTGGTCTTTCACCCAAAGAGTTAATTTGTTTGGTAAAAGTTTCCGGCAAAGTTCTTTTCTATTACTTTATAGGGATTCACGCCCTGGCATCAAAAATGAGTCTTTTCCAGTCACATGTCATACTAGTTAATGATTAACCAGCACGCTAAGTAAAAATAAGGGCTGTTGATTGCAAGAACGATATCTTACTAACGAGAAATAGCTTTTCTTTTAACTGAAATGGCCCAAAATTTGATTTCTCTGAACAATTCAACTTAAAATGAGAAAAAAACATCATTTTGACAACCACTCGTCATATAATTAGTTTTGACAAATGCGAGTATCTCGAGCGACGGGCTAAGCAAAATATCCACGCAATTCTAGAAAATAACAAAGGCATTCGCAGAAAGTCTGATTGTGTTGATTAGCTAGGTAAATTTACGGTATTTAACTGAAAGGAAGTTTTCTCGCAAAGAGGTGCGAAGATAACAAGACAAGTTAAGCGATTATTCTTGAAACGAACAAGTTCACAGCTAGAATAATCAATGACATCGCTAATTCGAAAATGTTTCGTTCTCGCTCTGAAGCAAACACGACAGTGAAAAGAAACAACATA
>NW_028146265.1:0-13868 GCF_977016875.1 Pavona decussata
TCCAAAAAAACGTAGTTGGGACACATTTTTGTTAGAAATTGGCGACCTAACCAAAAGTGCACTTTTTGGTGGGCCTACCCTACCCCCCTCAGGAGCAGTTCTATGAGTCTGCTCCCAAGGGAGGCACAAAACCTACTCCATAGTAGGTTTTCTTGCATGCTAATTCCATTTTCAATGTTTTCACTTGACTATGACGAAGGCAAAGTCAAATACTCACCCCTATATGGACGGGGAAGCAAAGTGACGATTTTGGTAGGTCGCCATTTTCAATCAGGAATGTTGCCAATGGAAAGAGCATCCAAAAAAACGTAGTTGGGACACATTTTTGTTAGAAATTGGCGACCTAACCAAAAGTGCACTTTTTGGTGGGCCTACCCTACCCCCCTCAGGAGCAGTTCTATGAGTCTGCTCCCAAGGGAGGCACAAAACCTACTCCATAGTAGGTTTTCTTGCATGCTAATTCCATTTTCAATGTTTTCACTTGACTATGACGAAGGCAAAGTCAAATACTCACCCCTATATGGACGGGGAAGCAAAGTGACGATTTTGGTAGGTCGCCATTTTCAATCAGGAATGTTGCCAATGGAAAGAGCATCCAAAAAAACGTAGTTGGGACACATTTTTGTTAGAAATTGGCGACCTAACCAAAAGTGCACTTTTTGGTGGGCCTACCCTACCCCCCTCAGGAGCAGTTCTATGAGTCTGCTCCCAAGGGAGGCACAAAACCTACTCCATAGTAGGTTTTCTTGCATGCTAATTCCATTTTCAATGTTTTCACTTGACTATGACGAAGGCAAAGTCAAATACTCACCCCTATATGGACGGGGAAGCAAAGTGACGATTTTGGTAGGTCGCCATTTTCAATCAGGAATGTTGCCAATGGAAAGAGCATCCAAAAAAACGTAGTTGGGACACATTTTTGTTAGAAATTGGCGACCTAACCAAAAGTGCACTTTTTGGTGGGCCTACCCTACCCCCCTCAGGAGCAGTTCTATGAGTCTGCTCCCAAGGGAGGCACAAAACCTACTCCATAGTAGGTTTTCTTGCATGCTAATTCCATTTTCAATGTTTTCACTTGACTATGACGAAGGCAAAGTCAAATACTCACCCCTATATGGACGGGGAAGCAAAGTGACGATTTTGGTAGGTCGCCATTTTCAATCAGGAATGTTGCCAATGGAAAGAGCATCCAAAAAAACGTAGTTGGGACACATTTTTGTTAGAAATTGGCGACCTAACCAAAAGTGCACTTTTTGGTGGGCCTACCCTACCCCCCTCAGGAGCAGTTCTATGAGTCTGCTCCCAAGGGAGGCACAAAACCTACTCCATAGTAGGTTTTCTTGCATGCTAATTCCATTTTCAATGTTTTCACTTGACTATGACGAAGGCAAAGTCAAATACTCACCCCTATATGGACGGGGAAGCAAAGTGACGATTTTGGTAGGTCGCCATTTTCAATCAGGAATGTTGCCAATGGAAAGAGCATCCAAAAAAACGTAGTTGGGACACATTTTTGTTAGAAATTGGCGACCTAACCAAAAGTGCACTTTTTGGTGGGCCTACCCTACCCCCCTCAGGAGCAGTTCTATGAGTCTGCTCCCAAGGGAGGCACAAAACCTACTCCATAGTAGGTTTTCTTGCATGCTAATTCCATTTTCAATGTTTTCACTTGACTATGACGAAGGCAAAGTCAAATACTCACCCCTATATGGACGGGGAAGCAAAGTGACGATTTTGGTAGGTCGCCATTTTCAATCAGGAATGTTGCCAATGGAAAGAGCATCCAAAAAAACGTAGTTGGGACACATTTTTGTTAGAAATTGGCGACCTAACCAAAAGTGCACTTTTTGGTGGGCCTACCCTACCCCCCTCAGGAGCAGTTCTATGAGTCTGCTCCCAAGGGAGGCACAAAACCTACTCCATAGTAGGTTTTCTTGCATGCTAATTCCATTTTCAATGTTTTCACTTGACTATGACGAAGGCAAAGTCAAATACTCACCCCTATATGGACGGGGAAGCAAAGTGACGATTTTGGTAGGTCGCCATTTTCAATCAGGAATGTTGCCAATGGAAAGAGCATCCAAAAAAACGTAGTTGGGACACATTTTTGTTAGAAATTGGCGACCTAACCAAAAGTGCACTTTTTGGTGGGCCTACCCTACCCCCCTCAGGAGCAGTTCTATGAGTCTGCTCCCAAGGGAGGCACAAAACCTACTCCATAGTAGGTTTTCTTGCATGCTAATTCCATTTTCAATGTTTTCACTTGACTATGACGAAGGCAAAGTCAAATACTCACCCCTATATGGACGGGGAAGCAAAGTGACGATTTTGGTAGGTCGCCATTTTCAATCAGGAATGTTGCCAATGGAAAGAGCATCCAAAAAAACGTAGTTGGGACACATTTTTGTTAGAAATTGGCGACCTAACCAAAAGTGCACTTTTTGGTGGGCCTACCCTACCCCCCTCAGGAGCAGTTCTATGAGTCTGCTCCCAAGGGAGGCACAAAACCTACTCCATAGTAGGTTTTCTTGCATGCTAATTCCATTTTCAATGTTTTCACTTGACTATGACGAAGGCAAAGTCAAATACTCACCCCTATATGGACGGGGAAGCAAAGTGACGATTTTGGTAGGTCGCCATTTTCAATCAGGAATGTTGCCAATGGAAAGAGCATCCAAAAAAACGTAGTTGGGACACATTTTTGTTAGAAATTGGCGACCTAACCAAAAGTGCACTTTTTGGTGGGCCTACCCTACCCCCCTCAGGAGCAGTTCTATGAGTCTGCTCCCAAGGGAGGCACAAAACCTACTCCATAGTAGGTTTTCTTGCATGCTAATTCCATTTTCAATGTTTTCACTTGACTATGACGAAGGCAAAGTCAAATACTCACCCCTATATGGACGGGGAAGCAAAGTGACGATTTTGGTAGGTCGCCATTTTCAATCAGGAATGTTGCCAATGGAAAGAGCATCCAAAAAAACGTAGTTGGGACACATTTTTGTTAGAAATTGGCGACCTAACCAAAAGTGCACTTTTTGGTGGGCCTACCCTACCCCCCTCAGGAGCAGTTCTATGAGTCTGCTCCCAAGGGAGGCACAAAACCTACTCCATAGTAGGTTTTCTTGCATGCTAATTCCATTTTCAATGTTTTCACTTGACTATGACGAAGGCAAAGTCAAATACTCACCCCTATATGGACGGGGAAGCAAAGTGACGATTTTGGTAGGTCGCCATTTTCAATCAGGAATGTTGCCAATGGAAAGAGCATCCAAAAAAACGTAGTTGGGACACATTTTTGTTAGAAATTGGCGACCTAACCAAAAGTGCACTTTTTGGTGGGCCTACCCTACCCCCCTCAGGAGCAGTTCTATGAGTCTGCTCCCAAGGGAGGCACAAAACCTACTCCATAGTAGGTTTTCTTGCATGCTAATTCCATTTTCAATGTTTTCACTTGACTATGACGAAGGCAAAGTCAAATACTCACCCCTATATGGACGGGGAAGCAAAGTGACGATTTTGGTAGGTCGCCATTTTCAATCAGGAATGTTGCCAATGGAAAGAGCATCCAAAAAAACGTAGTTGGGACACATTTTTGTTAGAAATTGGCGACCTAACCAAAAGTGCACTTTTTGGTGGGCCTACCCTACCCCCCTCAGGAGCAGTTCTATGAGTCTGCTCCCAAGGGAGGCACAAAACCTACTCCATAGTAGGTTTTCTTGCATGCTAATTCCATTTTCAATGTTTTCACTTGACTATGACGAAGGCAAAGTCAAATACTCACCCCTATATGGACGGGGAAGCAAAGTGACGATTTTGGTAGGTCGCCATTTTCAATCAGGAATGTTGCCAATGGAAAGAGCATCCAAAAAAACGTAGTTGGGACACATTTTTGTTAGAAATTGGCGACCTAACCAAAAGTGCACTTTTTGGTGGGCCTACCCTACCCCCCTCAGGAGCAGTTCTATGAGTCTGCTCCCAAGGGAGGCACAAAACCTACTCCATAGTAGGTTTTCTTGCATGCTAATTCCATTTTCAATGTTTTCACTTGACTATGACGAAGGCAAAGTCAAATACTCACCCCTATATGGACGGGGAAGCAAAGTGACGATTTTGGTAGGTCGCCATTTTCAATCAGGAATGTTGCCAATGGAAAGAGCATCCAAAAAAACGTAGTTGGGACACATTTTTGTTAGAAATTGGCGACCTAACCAAAAGTGCACTTTTTGGTGGGCCTACCCTACCCCCCTCAGGAGCAGTTCTATGAGTCTGCTCCCAAGGGAGGCACAAAACCTACTCCATAGTAGGTTTTCTTGCATGCTAATTCCATTTTCAATGTTTTCACTTGACTATGACGAAGGCAAAGTCAAATACTCACCCCTATATGGACGGGGAAGCAAAGTGACGATTTTGGTAGGTCGCCATTTTCAATCAGGAATGTTGCCAATGGAAAGAGCATCCAAAAAAACGTAGTTGGGACACATTTTTGTTAGAAATTGGCGACCTAACCAAAAGTGCACTTTTTGGTGGGCCTACCCTACCCCCCTCAGGAGCAGTTCTATGAGTCTGCTCCCAAGGGAGGCACAAAACCTACTCCATAGTAGGTTTTCTTGCATGCTAATTCCATTTTCAATGTTTTCACTTGACTATGACGAAGGCAAAGTCAAATACTCACCCCTATATGGACGGGGAAGCAAAGTGACGATTTTGGTAGGTCGCCATTTTCAATCAGGAATGTTGCCAATGGAAAGAGCATCCAAAAAAACGTAGTTGGGACACATTTTTGTTAGAAATTGGCGACCTAACCAAAAGTGCACTTTTTGGTGGGCCTACCCTACCCCCCTCAGGAGCAGTTCTATGAGTCTGCTCCCAAGGGAGGCACAAAACCTACTCCATAGTAGGTTTTCTTGCATGCTAATTCCATTTTCAATGTTTTCACTTGACTATGACGAAGGCAAAGTCAAATACTCACCCCTATATGGACGGGGAAGCAAAGTGACGATTTTGGTAGGTCGCCATTTTCAATCAGGAATGTTGCCAATGGAAAGAGCATCCAAAAAAACGTAGTTGGGACACATTTTTGTTAGAAATTGGCGACCTAACCAAAAGTGCACTTTTTGGTGGGCCTACCCTACCCCCCTCAGGAGCAGTTCTATGAGTCTGCTCCCAAGGGAGGCACAAAACCTACTCCATAGTAGGTTTTCTTGCATGCTAATTCCATTTTCAATGTTTTCACTTGACTATGACGAAGGCAAAGTCAAATACTCACCCCTATATGGACGGGGAAGCAAAGTGACGATTTTGGTAGGTCGCCATTTTCAATCAGGAATGTTGCCAATGGAAAGAGCATCCAAAAAAACGTAGTTGGGACACATTTTTGTTAGAAATTGGCGACCTAACCAAAAGTGCACTTTTTGGTGGGCCTACCCTACCCCCCTCAGGAGCAGTTCTATGAGTCTGCTCCCAAGGGAGGCACAAAACCTACTCCATAGTAGGTTTTCTTGCATGCTAATTCCATTTTCAATGTTTTCACTTGACTATGACGAAGGCAAAGTCAAATACTCACCCCTATATGGACGGGGAAGCAAAGTGACGATTTTGGTAGGTCGCCATTTTCAATCAGGAATGTTGCCAATGGAAAGAGCATCCAAAAAAACGTAGTTGGGACACATTTTTGTTAGAAATTGGCGACCTAACCAAAAGTGCACTTTTTGGTGGGCCTACCCTACCCCCCTCAGGAGCAGTTCTATGAGTCTGCTCCCAAGGGAGGCACAAAACCTACTCCATAGTAGGTTTTCTTGCATGCTAATTCCATTTTCAATGTTTTCACTTGACTATGACGAAGGCAAAGTCAAATACTCACCCCTATATGGACGGGGAAGCAAAGTGACGATTTTGGTAGGTCGCCATTTTCAATCAGGAATGTTGCCAATGGAAAGAGCATCCAAAAAAACGTAGTTGGGACACATTTTTGTTAGAAATTGGCGACCTAACCAAAAGTGCACTTTTTGGTGGGCCTACCCTACCCCCCTCAGGAGCAGTTCTATGAGTCTGCTCCCAAGGGAGGCACAAAACCTACTCCATAGTAGGTTTTCTTGCATGCTAATTCCATTTTCAATGTTTTCACTTGACTATGACGAAGGCAAAGTCAAATACTCACCCCTATATGGACGGGGAAGCAAAGTGACGATTTTGGTAGGTCGCCATTTTCAATCAGGAATGTTGCCAATGGAAAGAGCATCCAAAAAAACGTAGTTGGGACACATTTTTGTTAGAAATTGGCGACCTAACCAAAAGTGCACTTTTTGGTGGGCCTACCCTACCCCCCTCAGGAGCAGTTCTATGAGTCTGCTCCCAAGGGAGGCACAAAACCTACTCCATAGTAGGTTTTCTTGCATGCTAATTCCATTTTCAATGTTTTCACTTGACTATGACGAAGGCAAAGTCAAATACTCACCCCTATATGGACGGGGAAGCAAAGTGACGATTTTGGTAGGTCGCCATTTTCAATCAGGAATGTTGCCAATGGAAAGAGCATCCAAAAAAACGTAGTTGGGACACATTTTTGTTAGAAATTGGCGACCTAACCAAAAGTGCACTTTTTGGTGGGCCTACCCTACCCCCCTCAGGAGCAGTTCTATGAGTCTGCTCCCAAGGGAGGCACAAAACCTACTCCATAGTAGGTTTTCTTGCATGCTAATTCCATTTTCAATGTTTTCACTTGACTATGACGAAGGCAAAGTCAAATACTCACCCCTATATGGACGGGGAAGCAAAGTGACGATTTTGGTAGGTCGCCATTTTCAATCAGGAATGTTGCCAATGGAAAGAGCATCCAAAAAAACGTAGTTGGGACACATTTTTGTTAGAAATTGGCGACCTAACCAAAAGTGCACTTTTTGGTGGGCCTACCCTACCCCCCTCAGGAGCAGTTCTATGAGTCTGCTCCCAAGGGAGGCACAAAACCTACTCCATAGTAGGTTTTCTTGCATGCTAATTCCATTTTCAATGTTTTCACTTGACTATGACGAAGGCAAAGTCAAATACTCACCCCTATATGGACTGGGAAGCAAAGTGACGATTTTGGTAGGTCGCCATTTTCAATCAGGAATGTTGCCAATGGAAAGAGCATCCAAAAAAACGTAGTTGGGACACATTTTTGTTAGAAATTGGCGACCTAACCAAAAGTGCACTTTTTGGTGGGCCTACCCTACCCCCCTCAGGAGCAGTTCTATGAGTCTGCTCCCAAGGGAGGCACAAAACCTACTCCATAGTAGGTTTTCTTGCATGCTAATTCCATTTTCAATGTTTTCACTTGACTATGACGAAGGCAAAGTCAAATACTCACCCCTATATGGACGGGGAAGCAAAGTGACGATTTTGGTAGGTCGCCATTTTCAATCAGGAATGTTGCCAATGGAAAGAGCATCCAAAAAAACGTAGTTGGGACACATTTTTGTTAGAAATTGGCGACCTAACCAAAAGTGCACTTTTTGGTGGGCCTACCCTACCCCCCTCAGGAGCAGTTCTATGAGTCTGCTCCCAAGGGAGGCACAAAACCTACTCCATAGTAGGTTTTCTTGCATGCTAATTCCATTTTCAATGTTTTCACTTGACTATGACGAAGGCAAAGTCAAATACTCACCCCTATATGGACGGGGAAGCAAAGTGACGATTTTGGTAGGTCGCCATTTTCAATCAGGAATGTTGCCAATGGAAAGAGCATCCAAAAAAACGTAGTTGGGACACATTTTTGTTAGAAATTGGCGACCTAACCAAAAGTGCACTTTTTGGTGGGCCTACCCTACCCCCCTCAGGAGCAGTTCTATGAGTCTGCTCCCAAGGGAGGCACAAAACCTACTCCATAGTAGGTTTTCTTGCATGCTAATTCCATTTTCAATGTTTTCACTTGACTATGACGAAGGCAAAGTCAAATACTCACCCCTATATGGACGGGGAAGCAAAGTGACGATTTTGGTAGGTCGCCATTTTCAATCAGGAATGTTGCCAATGGAAAGAGCATCCAAAAAAACGTAGTTGGGACACATTTTTGTTAGAAATTGGCGACCTAACCAAAAGTGCACTTTTTGGTGGGCCTACCCTACCCCCCTCAGGAGCAGTTCTATGAGTCTGCTCCCAAGGGAGGCACAAAACCTACTCCATAGTAGGTTTTCTTGCATGCTAATTCCATTTTCAATGTTTTCACTTGACTATGACGAAGGCAAAGTCAAATACTCACCCCTATATGGACGGGGAAGCAAAGTGACGATTTTGGTAGGTCGCCATTTTCAATCAGGAATGTTGCCAATGGAAAGAGCATCCAAAAAAACGTAGTTGGGACACATTTTTGTTAGAAATTGGCGACCTAACCAAAAGTGCACTTTTTGGTGGGCCTACCCTACCCCCCTCAGGAGCAGTTCTATGAGTCTGCTCCCAAGGGAGGCACAAAACCTACTCCATAGTAGGTTTTCTTGCATGCTAATTCCATTTTCAATGTTTTCACTTGACTATGACGAAGGCAAAGTCAAATACTCACCCCTATATGGACGGGGAAGCAAAGTGACGATTTTGGTAGGTCGCCATTTTCAATCAGGAATGTTGCCAATGGAAAGAGCATCCAAAAAAACGTAGTTGGGACACATTTTTGTTAGAAATTGGCGACCTAACCAAAAGTGCACTTTTTGGTGGGCCTACCCTACCCCCCTCAGGAGCAGTTCTATGAGTCTGCTCCCAAGGGAGGCACAAAACCTACTCCATAGTAGGTTTTCTTGCATGCTAATTCCATTTTCAATGTTTTCACTTGACTATGACGAAGGCAAAGTCAAATACTCACCCCTATATGGACGGGGAAGCAAAGTGACGATTTTGGTAGGTCGCCATTTTCAATCAGGAATGTTGCCAATGGAAAGAGCATCCAAAAAAACGTAGTTGGGACACATTTTTGTTAGAAATTGGCGACCTAACCAAAAGTGCACTTTTTGGTGGGCCTACCCTACCCCCCTCAGGAGCAGTTCTATGAGTCTGCTCCCAAGGGAGGCACAAAACCTACTCCATAGTAGGTTTTCTTGCATGCTAATTCCATTTTCAATGTTTTCACTTGACTATGACGAAGGCAAAGTCAAATACTCACCCCTATATGGACGGGGAAGCAAAGTGACGATTTTGGTAGGTCGCCATTTTCAATCAGGAATGTTGCCAATGGAAAGAGCATCCAAAAAAACGTAGTTGGGACACATTTTTGTTAGAAATTGGCGACCTAACCAAAAGTGCACTTTTTGGTGGGCCTACCCTACCCCCCTCAGGAGCAGTTCTATGAGTCTGCTCCCAAGGGAGGCACAAAACCTACTCCATAGTAGGTTTTCTTGCATGCTAATTCCATTTTCAATGTTTTCACTTGACTATGACGAAGGCAAAGTCAAATACTCACCCCTATATGGACGGGGAAGCAAAGTGACGATTTTGGTAGGTCGCCATTTTCAATCAGGAATGTTGCCAATGGAAAGAGCATCCAAAAAAACGTAGTTGGGACACATTTTTGTTAGAAATTGGCGACCTAACCAAAAGTGCACTTTTTGGTGGGCCTACCCTACCCCCCTCAGGAGCAGTTCTATGAGTCTGCTCCCAAGGGAGGCACAAAACCTACTCCATAGTAGGTTTTCTTGCATGCTAATTCCATTTTCAATGTTTTCACTTGACTATGACGAAGGCAAAGTCAAATACTCACCCCTATATGGACGGGGAAGCAAAGTGACGATTTTGGTAGGTCGCCATTTTCAATCAGGAATGTTGCCAATGGAAAGAGCATCCAAAAAAACGTAGTTGGGACACATTTTTGTTAGAAATTGGCGACCTAACCAAAAGTGCACTTTTTGGTGGGCCTACCCTACCCCCCTCAGGAGCAGTTCTATGAGTCTGCTCCCAAGGGAGGCACAAAACCTACTCCATAGTAGGTTTTCTTGCATGCTAATTCCATTTTCAATGTTTTCACTTGACTATGACGAAGGCAAAGTCAAATACTCACCCCTATATGGACGGGGAAGCAAAGTGACGATTTTGGTAGGTCGCCATTTTCAATCAGGAATGTTGCCAATGGAAAGAGCATCCAAAAAAACGTAGTTGGGACACATTTTTGTTAGAAATTGGCGACCTAACCAAAAGTGCACTTTTTGGTGGGCCTACCCTACCCCCCTCAGGAGCAGTTCTATGAGTCTGCTCCCAAGGGAGGCACAAAACCTACTCCATAGTAGGTTTTCTTGCATGCTAATTCCATTTTCAATGTTTTCACTTGACTATGACGAAGGCAAAGTCAAATACTCACCCCTATATGGACGGGGAAGCAAAGTGACGATTTTGGTAGGTCGCCATTTTCAATCAGGAATGTTGCCAATGGAAAGAGCATCCAAAAAAACGTAGTTGGGACACATTTTTGTTAGAAATTGGCGACCTAACCAAAAGTGCACTTTTTGGTGGGCCTACCCTACCCCCCTCAGGAGCAGTTCTATGAGTCTGCTCCCAAGGGAGGCACAAAACCTACTCCATAGTAGGTTTTCTTGCATGCTAATTCCATTTTCAATGTTTTCACTTGACTATGACGAAGGCAAAGTCAAATACTCACCCCTATATGGACGGGGAAGCAAAGTGACGATTTTGGTAGGTCGCCATTTTCAATCAGGAATGTTGCCAATGGAAAGAGCATCCAAAAAAACGTAGTTGGGACACATTTTTGTTAGAAATTGGCGACCTAACCAAAAGTGCACTTTTTGGTGGGCCTACCCTACCCCCCTCAGGAGCAGTTCTATGAGTCTGCTCCCAAGGGAGGCACAAAACCTACTCCATAGTAGGTTTTCTTGCATGCTAATTCCATTTTCAATGTTTTCACTTGACTATGACGAAGGCAAAGTCAAATACTCACCCCTATATGGACGGGGAAGCAAAGTGACGATTTTGGTAGGTCGCCATTTTCAATCAGGAATGTTGCCAATGGAAAGAGCATCCAAAAAAACGTAGTTGGGACACATTTTTGTTAGAAATTGGCGACCTAACCAAAAGTGCACTTTTTGGTGGGCCTACCCTACCCCCCTCAGGAGCAGTTCTATGAGTCTGCTCCCAAGGGAGGCACAAAACCTACTCCATAGTAGGTTTTCTTGCATGCTAATTCCATTTTCAATGTTTTCACTTGACTATGACGAAGGCAAAGTCAAATACTCACCCCTATATGGACGGGGAAGCAAAGTGACGATTTTGGTAGGTCGCCATTTTCAATCAGGAATGTTGCCAATGGAAAGAGCATCCAAAAAAACGTAGTTGGGACACATTTTTGTTAGAAATTGGCGACCTAACCAAAAGTGCACTTTTTGGTGGGCCTACCCTACCCCCCTCAGGAGCAGTTCTATGAGTCTGCTCCCAAGGGAGGCACAAAACCTACTCCATAGTAGGTTTTCTTGCATGCTAATTCCATTTTCAATGTTTTCACTTGACTATGACGAAGGCAAAGTCAAATACTCACCCCTATATGGACGGGGAAGCAAAGTGACGATTTTGGTAGGTCGCCATTTTCAATCAGGAATGTTGCCAATGGAAAGAGCATCCAAAAAAACGTAGTTGGGACACATTTTTGTTAGAAATTGGCGACCTAACCAAAAGTGCACTTTTTGGTGGGCCTACCCTACCCCCCTCAGGAGCAGTTCTATGAGTCTGCTCCCAAGGGAGGCACAAAACCTACTCCATAGTAGGTTTTCTTGCATGCTAATTCCATTTTCAATGTTTTCACTTGACTATGACGAAGGCAAAGTCAAATACTCACCCCTATATGGACGGGGAAGCAAAGTGACGATTTTGGTAGGTCGCCATTTTCAATCAGGAATGTTGCCAATGGAAAGAGCATCCAAAAAAACGTAGTTGGGACACATTTTTGTTAGAAATTGGCGACCTAACCAAAAGTGCACTTTTTGGTGGGCCTACCCTACCCCCCTCAGGAGCAGTTCTATGAGTCTGCTCCCAAGGGAGGCACAAAACCTACTCCATAGTAGGTTTTCTTGCATGCTAATTCCATTTTCAATGTTTTCACTTGACTATGACGAAGGCAAAGTCAAATACTCACCCCTATATGGACGGGGAAGCAAAGTGACGATTTTGGTAGGTCGCCATTTTCAATCAGGAATGTTGCCAATGGAAAGAGCATCCAAAAAAACGTAGTTGGGACACATTTTTGTTAGAAATTGGCGACCTAACCAAAAGTGCACTTTTTGGTGGGCCTACCCTACCCCCCTCAGGAGCAGTTCTATGAGTCTGCTCCCAAGGGAGGCACAAAACCTACTCCATAGTAGGTTTTCTTGCATGCTAATTCCATTTTCAATGTTTTCACTTGACTATGACGAAGGCAAAGTCAAATACTCACCCCTATATGGACGGGGAAGCAAAGTGACGATTTTGGTAGGTCGCCATTTTCAATCAGGAATGTTGCCAATGGAAAGAGCATCCAAAAAAACGTAGTTGGGACACATTTTTGTTAGAAATTGGCGACCTAACCAAAAGTGCACTTTTTGGTGGGCCTACCCTACCCCCCTCAGGAGCAGTTCTATGAGTCTGCTCCCAAGGGAGGCACAAAACCTACTCCATAGTAGGTTTTCTTGCATGCTAATTCCATTTTCAATGTTTTCACTTGACTATGACGAAGGCAAAGTCAAATACTCACCCCTATATGGACGGGGAAGCAAAGTGACGATTTTGGTAGGTCGCCATTTTCAATCAGGAATGTTGCCAATGGAAAGAGCATCCAAAAAAACGTAGTTGGGACACATTTTTGTTAGAAATTGGCGACCTAACCAAAAGTGCACTTTTTGGTGGGCCTACCCTACCCCCCTCAGGAGCAGTTCTATGAGTCTGCTCCCAAGGGAGGCACAAAACCTACTCCATAGTAGGTTTTCTTGCATGCTAATTCCATTTTCAATGTTTTCACTTGACTATGACGAAGGCAAAGTCAAATACTCACCCCTATATGGACGGGGAAGCAAAGTGACGATTTTGGTAGGTCGCCATTTTCAATCAGGAATGTTGCCAATGGAAAGAGCATCCAAAAAAACGTAGTTGGGACACATTTTTGTTAGAAATTGGCGACCTAACCAAAAGTGCACTTTTTGGTGGGCCTACCCTACCCCCCTCAGGAGCAGTTCTATGAGTCTGCTCCCAAGGGAGGCACAAAACCTACTCCATAGTAGGTTTTCTTGCATGCTAATTCCATTTTCAATGTTTTCACTTGACTATGACGAAGGCAAAGTCAAATACTCACCCCTATATGGACGGGGAAGCAAAGTGACGATTTTGGTAGGTCGCCATTTTCAATCAGGAATGTTGCCAATGGAAAGAGCATCCAAAAAAACGTAGTTGGGACACATTTTTGTTAGAAATTGGCGACCTAACCAAAAGTGCACTTTTTGGTGGGCCTACCCTACCCCCCTCAGGAGCAGTTCTATGAGTCTGCTCCCAAGGGAGGCACAAAACCTACTCCATAGTAGGTTTTCTTGCATGCTAATTCCATTTTCAATGTTTTCACTTGACTATGACGAAGGCAAAGTCAAATACTCACCCCTATATGGACGGGGAAGCAAAGTGACGATTTTGGTAGGTCGCCATTTTCAATCAGGAATGTTGCCAATGGAAAGAGCATCCAAAAAAACGTAGTTGGGACACATTTTTGTTAGAAATTGGCGACCTAACCAAAAGTGCACTTTTTGGTGGGCCTACCCTACCCCCCTCAGGAGCAGTTCTATGAGTCTGCTCCCAAGGGAGGCACAAAACCTACTCCATAGTAGGTTTTCTTGCATGCTAATTCCATTTTCAATGTTTTCACTTGACTATGACGAAGGCAAAGT
>NW_028146267.1:0-13593 GCF_977016875.1 Pavona decussata
TGGGCGATCATATCCTTAATTCTCATAACTTTATGGGTTGAATAAGCATGGATATTACAAGGAGAAATTTGATGCTGATCACTGTTAGGGCTTAAAAGGTTAAGGTGGTCTTTCACCCAAAGAGTTAATTTGTTTGGTAAAAGTTTCCGGCAAAGTTCTTTTCTATTACTTTATAGGGATTCACGCCCTGGCATCAAAAATGAGTCTTTTCCAGTCACATGTCATACTAGTTAATGATTAACCAGCACGCTAAGTAAAAAATAAGGGCTGTTGATTGCAAGAACGATATCTTACTAACGAGAAATAGCTTTTCTTTTAACTGAAATGGCCCAAAATTTGATTTCTCTGAACAATTCAACTTAAAATGAGAAAAAAACATCATTTTGACAACCACTCGTCATATAATTAGTTTTGACAAATGCGAGTATCTCGAGCGACGGGCTAAGCAAAATATCCACGCAATTCTAGAAAATAACAAAGGCATCGCAGAAAGTCTGATTGTGTTGATTAGCTAGGTAAATTTACGGTATTTAACTGAAAGGAAGTTTTCTCGCAAAGAGGTGCGAAGATAACAAGACAAGTTAAGCGATTATTCTTGAAACGAACAAGTTCACAGCTAGAATAATCAATGACATCGCTAATTCGAAAATGTTTCGTTCTCGCTCTGAAGCAAACACGACAGTGAAAAGAAACAACATAGTAACAACTGGAGTAAACCAGTTTATTTAAGTCGACTGTGCATTTTAGGGGGCCCCTGACACTGAACAAAGTTCACTGAATCTAGTAAACACAAGAACAGTACACTGAACAGCAGACGAAAAAAAATGCCGGTAGAACTGAACATCGTCGTAACTAAACATTTTGATTACTTAGCGATATGTGAAAGAGAAATACCAACATTAACTGAATAAAACATGATTGTTCAACACTTACTGAGACCTTTAAGTTGTCTTCCTGTCAGGTCCATTCGCTCCTCAGCAAAGTCACAAGCGATACCTTTCCATCGATCACCTGAATCGCTCATCCACTGACCGCGCGCACATCGCAAAGACGGCCTGAAAGTCAAAGTCCTCATCCTGTCACTAAAACAACAATAATAAACAAAATAATAGTGACATGTTGTCGCCGAAACGTCATGTTTTAATCTCGCTCCTTTCTTTTTATTTTGAAATAATGGCAACCACCTGACAACAAGGTACCCCCATGCACCGAAGGTCCCTTATGTAGGGGGGATGACTTTTGCACTCAGTACGATAACTTGTCGCTCACGACAAGACAGTGAGGGAGGTGAACTGTCGACCCCTAAGCCGAATATTAAGACAGCCCCTTTCGCCACTAGCGCTCACATCCAACTTCAAGACATAACGTACATCCATATATAACATGGACAGGTGTCTTCCACGTGGTACGTGTTGAGGTTTGCATTTCAGGAGCATGCGTACTGCTAAAACTCATATAACGAATAGATAAATACCTCGTTGTTTATTTCAACAAAATGATCAGGCAATGATCAAAAATATGAAAAGCTAGGGGGAAAAAACACACTTGTGATTAGTCTATAAAGTCACTTAACGACAAGGGAATCTTTTCACTATATTAATTTTGTTTAAAAAAAAAACGCTCAATGTTTGTGATTGTTCATTCTACCCAAGCCTTGGCATCCGTACAGATCGACGTTGTAGTTCATTTTTTTTTTTATCTCAGTTAACCCTTTAACCTCTAATATCAGAGACAAAATTCTCCTATCTTGTCCCGTTACTTTTCTTATAAAAGTACTGTGGAGAAGTTATTAAAATATCAAGAAAATTCACCTTGGGCGATCATATCCTTAATTCTCATAACTTTATGGGTTGAATAAGCATGGATATTACAAGGAGAAATTTGATGCTGATCACTGTTAGGGCTTAAAAGGTTAAGGTGGTCTTTCACCCAAAGAGTTAATTTGTTTGGTAAAAGTTTCCGGCAAAGTTCTTTTCTATTACTTTATAGGGATTCACGCCCTGGCATCAAAAATGAGTCTTTTCCAGTCACATGTCATACTAGTTAATGATTAACCAGCACGCTAAGTAAAAATAAGGGCTGTTGATTGCAAGAACGATATCTTACTAACGAGAAATAGCTTTTCTTTTAACTGAAATGGCCCAAAATTTGATTTCTCTGAACAATTCAACTTAAAATGAGAAAAAAACATCATTTTGACAACCACTCGTCATATAATTAGTTTTGACAAATGCGAGTATCTCGAGCGACGGGCTAAGCAAAATATCCACGCAATTCTAGAAAATAACAAAGGCATTCGCAGAAAGTCTGATTGTGTTGATTAGCTAGGTAAATTTACGGTATTTAACTGAAAGGAAGTTTTCTCGCAAAGAGGTGCGAAGATAACAAGACAAGTTAAGCGATTATTCTTGAAACGAACAAGTTCACAGCTAGAATAATCAATGACATCGCTAATTCGAAAATGTTTCGTTCTCGCTCTGAAGCAAACACGACAGTGAAAAGAAACAACATAGTAACAACTGGAGTAAACCAGTTTATTTAAGTCGACTGTGCATTTTAGGGGGCCCCTGACACTGAACAAAGTTCACTGAATCTAGTAAACACAAGAACAGTACACTGAACAGCAGACGAAAAAAAATGCCGGTAGAACTGAACATCGTCGTAACTAAACATTTTGATTACTTAGCGATATGTGAAAGAGAAATACCAACATTAACTGAATAAAACATGATTGTTCAACACTTACTGAGACCTTTAAGTTGTCTTCCTGTCAGGTCCATTCGCTCCTCAGCAAAGTCACAAGCGATACCTTTCCATCGATCACCTGAATCGCTCATCCACTGACCGCGCGCACATCGCAAAGACGGCCTGAAAGTCAAAGTCCTCATCCTGTCACTAAAACAACAATAATAAACAAAATAATAGTGACATGTTGTCGCCGAAACGTCATGTTTTAATCTCGCTCCTTTCTTTTTATTTTGAAATAATGGCAACCACCTGACACAAGGTACCCCATGCACCGAAGGTCCCTTATGTAGGGGGGATGACTTTTGCACTCAGTACGATAACTTGTCGCTCACGACAAGACAGTGAGGGAGGTGAACTGTCGACCCCTAAGCCGAATATTAAGACAGCCCCTTTCGCCACTAGCGCTCACATCCAACTTCAAGACATAACGTACATCCATATATAACATGGACAGGTGTCTTCCACGTGGTACGTGTTGAGGTTTGCATTTCAGGAGCATGCGTACTGCTAAAACTCATATAACGAATAGATAAATACCTCGTTGTTTATTTCAACAAAATGATCAGGCAATGATCAAAAATATGAAAAGCTAGGGGGAAAAAACACACTTGTGATTAGTCTATAAAGTCACTTAACGACAAGGGAATCTTTTCACTATATTAATTTTGTTTAAAAAAAAAACGCTCAATGTTTGTGATTGTTCATTCTACCCAAGCCTTGGCATCCGTACAGATCGACGTTGTAGTTCATTTTTTTTTTTATCTCAGTTAACCCTTTAACCTCTAATATCAGAGACAAAATTCTCCTATCTTGTCCCGTTACTTTTCTTATAAAAGTACTGTGGAGAAGTTATTAAAATATCAAGAAAATTCACCTTGGGCGATCATATCCTTAATTCTCATAACTTTATGGGTTGAATAAGCATGGATATTACAAGGAGAAATTTGATGCTGATCACTGTTAGGGCTTAAAAGGTTAAGGTGGTCTTTCACCCAAAGAGTTAATTTGTTTGGTAAAAGTTTCCGGCAAAGTTCTTTTCTATTACTTTATAGGGATTCACGCCCTGGCATCAAAAATGAGTCTTTTCCAGTCACATGTCATACTAGTTAATGATTAACCAGCACGCTAAGTAAAAATAAGGGCTGTTGATTGCAAGAACGATATCTTACTAACGAGAAATAGCTTTTCTTTTAACTGAAATGGCCCAAAATTTGATTTCTCTGAACAATTCAACTTAAAATGAGAAAAAAACATCATTTTGACAACCACTCGTCATATAATTAGTTTTGACAAATGCGAGTATCTCGAGCGACGGGCTAAGCAAAATATCCACGCAATTCTAGAAAATAACAAAGGCATTCGCAGAAAGTCTGATTGTGTTGATTAGCTAGGTAAATTTACGGTATTTAACTGAAAGGAAGTTTTCTCGCAAAGAGGTGCGAAGATAACAAGACAAGTTAAGCGATTATTCTTGAAACGAACAAGTTCACAGCTAGAATAATCAATGACATCGCTAATTCGAAAATGTTTCGTTCTCGCTCTGAAGCAAACACGACAGTGAAAAGAAACAACATAGTAACAACTGGAGTAAACCAGTTTATTTAAGTCGACTGTGCATTTTAGGGGGCCCCTGACACTGAACAAAGTTCACTGAATCTAGTAAACACAAGAACAGTACACTGAACAGCAGACGAAAAAAAATGCCGGTAGAACTGAACATCGTCGTAACTAAACATTTTGATTACTTAGCGATATGTGAAAGAGAAATACCAACATTAACTGAATAAAACATGATTGTTCAACACTTACTGAGACCTTTAAGTTGTCTTCCTGTCAGGTCCATTCGCTCCTCAGCAAAGTCACAAGCGATACCTTTCCATCGATCACCTGAATCGCTCATCCACTGACCGCGCGCACATCGCAAAGACGGCCTGAAAGTCAAAGTCCTCATCCTGTCACTAAAACAACAATAATAAACAAAATAATAGTGACATGTTGTCGCCGAAACGTCATGTTTTAATCTCGCTCCTTTCTTTTTATTTTGAAATAATGGCAACCACCTGACACAAGGTACCCCATGCACCGAAGGTCCCTTATGTAGGGGGGATGACTTTTGCACTCAGTACGATAACTTGTCGCTCACGACAAGACAGTGAGGGAGGTGAACTGTCGACCCCTAAGCCGAATATTAAGACAGCCCCTTTCGCCACTAGCGCTCACATCCAACTTCAAGACATAACGTACATCCATATATAACATGGACAGGTGTCTTCCACGTGGTACGTGTTGAGGTTTGCATTTCAGGAGCATGCGTACTGCTAAAACTCATATAACGAATAGATAAATACCTCGTTGTTTATTTCAACAAAATGATCAGGCAATGATCAAAAATATGAAAAGCTAGGGGGAAAAAACACACTTGTGATTAGTCTATAAAGTCACTTAACGACAAGGGAATCTTTTCACTATATTAATTTTGTTTAAAAAAAAAACGCTCAATGTTTGTGATTGTTCATTCTACCCAAGCCTTGGCATCCGTACAGATCGACGTTGTAGTTCATTTTTTTTTTTATCTCAGTTAACCCTTTAACCTCTAATATCAGAGACAAAATTCTCCTATCTTGTCCCGTTACTTTTCTTATAAAAGTACTGTGGAGAAGTTATTAAAATATCAAGAAAATTCACCTTGGGCGATCATATCCTTAATTCTCATAACTTTATGGGTTGAATAAGCATGGATATTACAAGGAGAAATTTGATGCTGATCACTGTTAGGGCTTAAAAGGTTAAGGTGGTCTTTCACCCAAAGAGTTAATTTGTTTGGTAAAAGTTTCCGGCAAAGTTCTTTTCTATTACTTTATAGGGATTCACGCCCTGGCATCAAAAATGAGTCTTTTCCAGTCACATGTCATACTAGTTAATGATTAACCAGCACGCTAAGTAAAAATAAGGGCTGTTGATTGCAAGAACGATATCTTACTAACGAGAAATAGCTTTTCTTTTAACTGAAATGGCCCAAAATTTGATTTCTCTGAACAATTCAACTTAAAATGAGAAAAAAACATCATTTTGACAACCACTCGTCATATAATTAGTTTTGACAAATGCGAGTATCTCGAGCGACGGGCTAAGCAAAATATCCACGCAATTCTAGAAAATAACAAAGGCATTCGCAGAAAGTCTGATTGTGTTGATTAGCTAGGTAAATTTACGGTATTTAACTGAAAGGAAGTTTTCTCGCAAAGAGGTGCGAAGATAACAAGACAAGTTAAGCGATTATTCTTGAAACGAACAAGTTCACAGCTAGAATAATCAATGACATCGCTAATTCGAAAATGTTTCGTTCTCGCTCTGAAGCAAACACGACAGTGAAAAGAAACAACATAGTAACAACTGGAGTAAACCAGTTTATTTAAGTCGACTGTGCATTTTAGGGGGCCCCTGACACTGAACAAAGTTCACTGAATCTAGTAAACACAAGAACAGTACACTGAACAGCAGACGAAAAAAAATGCCGGTAGAACTGAACATCGTCGTAACTAAACATTTTGATTACTTAGCGATATGTGAAAGAGAAATACCAACATTAACTGAATAAAACATGATTGTTCAACACTTACTGAGACCTTTAAGTTGTCTTCCTGTCAGGTCCATTCGCTCCTCAGCAAAGTCACAAGCGATACCTTTCCATCGATCACCTGAATCGCTCATCCACTGACCGCGCGCACATCGCAAAGACGGCCTGAAAGTCAAAGTCCTCATCCTGTCACTAAAACAACAATAATAAACAAAATAATAGTGACATGTTGTCGCCGAAACGTCATGTTTTAATCTCGCTCCTTTCTTTTTATTTTGAAATAATGGCAACCACCTGACACAAGGTACCCCATGCACCGAAGGTCCCTTATGTAGGGGGGATGACTTTTGCACTCAGTACGATAACTTGTCGCTCACGACAAGACAGTGAGGGAGGTGAACTGTCGACCCCTAAGCCGAATATTAAGACAGCCCCTTTCGCCACTAGCGCTCACATCCAACTTCAAGACATAACGTACATCCATATATAACATGGACAGGTGTCTTCCACGTGGTACGTGTTGAGGTTTGCATTTCAGGAGCATGCGTACTGCTAAAACTCATATAACGAATAGATAAATACCTCGTTGTTTATTTCAACAAAATGATCAGGCAATGATCAAAAATATGAAAAGCTAGGGGGAAAAAACACACTTGTGATTAGTCTATAAAGTCACTTAACGACAAGGGAATCTTTTCACTATATTAATTTTGTTTAAAAAAAAAACGCTCAATGTTTGTGATTGTTCATTCTACCCAAGCCTTGGCATCCGTACAGATCGACGTTGTAGTTCATTTTTTTTTTTATCTCAGTTAACCCTTTAACCTCTAATATCAGAGACAAAATTCTCCTATCTTGTCCCGTTACTTTTCTTATAAAAGTACTGTGGAGAAGTTATTAAAATATCAAGAAAATTCACCTTGGGCGATCATATCCTTAATTCTCATAACTTTATGGGTTGAATAAGCATGGATATTACAAGGAGAAATTTGATGCTGATCACTGTTAGGGCTTAAAAGGTTAAGGTGGTCTTTCACCCAAAGAGTTAATTTGTTTGGTAAAAGTTTCCGGCAAAGTTCTTTTCTATTACTTTATAGGGATTCACGCCCTGGCATCAAAAATGAGTCTTTTCCAGTCACATGTCATACTAGTTAATGATTAACCAGCACGCTAAGTAAAAATAAGGGCTGTTGATTGCAAGAACGATATCTTACTAACGAGAAATAGCTTTTCTTTTAACTGAAATGGCCCAAAATTTGATTTCTCTGAACAATTCAACTTAAAATGAGAAAAAAACATCATTTTGACAACCACTCGTCATATAATTAGTTTTGACAAATGCGAGTATCTCGAGCGACGGGCTAAGCAAAATATCCACGCAATTCTAGAAAATAACAAAGGCATTCGCAGAAAGTCTGATTGTGTTGATTAGCTAGGTAAATTTACGGTATTTAACTGAAAGGAAGTTTTCTCGCAAAGAGGTGCGAAGATAACAAGACAAGTTAAGCGATTATTCTTGAAACGAACAAGTTCACAGCTAGAATAATCAATGACATCGCTAATTCGAAAATGTTTCGTTCTCGCTCTGAAGCAAACACGACAGTGAAAAGAAACAACATAGTAACAACTGGAGTAAACCAGTTTATTTAAGTCGACTGTGCATTTTAGGGGGCCCCTGACACTGAACAAAGTTCACTGAATCTAGTAAACACAAGAACAGTATACTGAACAGCAGACGAAAAAAAATGCCGGTAGAACTGAACATCGTCGTAACTAAACATTTTGATTACTTAGCGATATGTGAAAGAGAAATACCAACATTAACTGAATAAAACATGATTGTTCAACACTTACTGAGACCTTTAAGTTGTCTTCCTGTCAGGTCCATTCGCTCCTCAGCAAAGTCACAAGCGATACCTTTCCATCGATCACCTGAATCGCTCATCCACTGACCGCGCGCACATCGCAAAGACGGCCTGAAAGTCAAAGTCCTCATCCTGTCACTAAAACAACAATAATAAACAAAATAATAGTGACATGTTGTCGCCGAAACGTCATGTTTTAATCTCGCTCCTTTCTTTTTATTTTGAAATAATGGCAACCACCTGACACAAGGTACCCCATGCACCGAAGGTCCCTTATGTAGGGGGGATGACTTTTGCACTCAGTACGATAACTTGTCGCTCACGACAAGACAGTGAGGGAGGTGAACTGTCGACCCCTAAGCCGAATATTAAGACAGCCCCTTTCGCCACTAGCGCTCACATCCAACTTCAAGACATAACGTACATCCATATATAACATGGACAGGTGTCTTCCACGTGGTACGTGTTGAGGTTTGCATTTCAGGAGCATGCGTACTGCTAAAACTCATATAACGAATAGATAAATACCTCGTTGTTTATTTCAACAAAATGATCAGGCAATGATCAAAAATATGAAAAGCTAGGGGGAAAAAACACACTTGTGATTAGTCTATAAAGTCACTTAACGACAAGGGAATCTTTTCACTATATTAATTTTGTTTAAAAAAAAAACGCTCAATGTTTGTGATTGTTCATTCTACCCAAGCCTTGGCATCCGTACAGATCGACGTTGTAGTTCATTTTTTTTTTTATCTCAGTTAACCCTTTAACCTCTAATATCAGAGACAAAATTCTCCTATCTTGTCCCGTTACTTTTCTTATAAAAGTACTGTGGAGAAGTTATTAAAATATCAAGAAAATTCACCTTGGGCGATCATATCCTTAATTCTCATAACTTTATGGGTTGAATAAGCATGGATATTACAAGGAGAAATTTGATGCTGATCACTGTTAGGGCTTAAAAGGTTAAGGTGGTCTTTCACCCAAAGAGTTAATTTGTTTGGTAAAAGTTTCCGGCAAAGTTCTTTTCTATTACTTTATAGGGATTCACGCCCTGGCATCAAAAATGAGTCTTTTCCAGTCACATGTCATACTAGTTAATGATTAACCAGCACGCTAAGTAAAAATAAGGGCTGTTGATTGCAAGAACGATATCTTACTAACGAGAAATAGCTTTTCTTTTAACTGAAATGGCCCAAAATTTGATTTCTCTGAACAATTCAACTTAAAATGAGAAAAAAACATCATTTTGACAACCACTCGTCATATAATTAGTTTTGACAAATGCGAGTATCTCGAGCGACGGGCTAAGCAAAATATCCACGCAATTCTAGAAAATAACAAAGGCATTCGCAGAAAGTCTGATTGTGTTGATTAGCTAGGTAAATTTACGGTATTTAACTGAAAGGAAGTTTTCTCGCAAAGAGGTGCGAAGATAACAAGACAAGTTAAGCGATTATTCTTGAAACGAACAAGTTCACAGCTAGAATAATCAATGACATCGCTAATTCGAAAATGTTTCGTTCTCGCTCTGAAGCAAACACGACAGTGAAAAGAAACAACATAGTAACAACTGGAGTAAACCAGTTTATTTAAGTCGACTGTGCATTTTAGGGGGCCCCTGACACTGAACAAAGTTCACTGAATCTAGTAAACACAAGAACAGTACACTGAACAGCAGACGAAAAAAAATGCCGGTAGAACTGAACATCGTCGTAACTAAACATTTTGATTACTTAGCGATATGTGAAAGAGAAATACCAACATTAACTGAATAAAACATGATTGTTCAACACTTACTGAGACCTTTAAGTTGTCTTCCTGTCAGGTCCATTCGCTCCTCAGCAAAGTCACAAGCGATACCTTTCCATCGATCACCTGAATCGCTCATCCACTGACCGCGCGCACATCGCAAAGACGGCCTGAAAGTCAAAGTCCTCATCCTGTCACTAAAACAACAATAATAAACAAAATAATAGTGACATGTTGTCGCCGAAACGTCATGTTTTAATCTCGCTCCTTTCTTTTTATTTTGAAATAATGGCAACCACCTGACACAAGGTACCCCATGCACCGAAGGTCCCTTATGTAGGGGGGATGACTTTTGCACTCAGTACGATAACTTGTCGCTCACGACAAGACAGTGAGGGAGGTGAACTGTCGACCCCTAAGCCGAATATTAAGACAGCCCCTTTCGCCACTAGCGCTCACATCCAACTTCAAGACATAACGTACATCCATATATAACATGGACAGGTGTCTTCCACGTGGTACGTGTTGAGGTTTGCATTTCAGGAGCATGCGTACTGCTAAAACTCATATAACGAATAGATAAATACCTCGTTGTTTATTTCAACAAAATGATCAGGCAATGATCAAAAATATGAAAAGCTAGGGGGAAAAAACACACTTGTGATTAGTCTATAAAGTCACTTAACGACAAGGGAATCTTTTCACTATATTAATTTTGTTTAAAAAAAAAACGCTCAATGTTTGTGATTGTTCATTCTACCCAAGCCTTGGCATCCGTACAGATCGACGTTGTAGTTCATTTTTTTTTTTATCTCAGTTAACCCTTTAACCTCTAATATCAGAGACAAAATTCTCCTATCTTGTCCCGTTACTTTTCTTATAAAAGTACTGTGGAGAAGTTATTAAAATATCAAGAAAATTCACCTTGGGCGATCATATCCTTAATTCTCATAACTTTATGGGTTGAATAAGCATGGATATTACAAGGAGAAATTTGATGCTGATCACTGTTAGGGCTTAAAAGGTTAAGGTGGTCTTTCACCCAAAGAGTTAATTTGTTTGGTAAAAGTTTCCGGCAAAGTTCTTTTCTATTACTTTATAGGGATTCACGCCCTGGCATCAAAAATGAGTCTTTTCCAGTCACATGTCATACTAGTTAATGATTAACCAGCACGCTAAGTAAAAATAAGGGCTGTTGATTGCAAGAACGATATCTTACTAACGAGAAATAGCTTTTCTTTTAACTGAAATGGCCCAAAATTTGATTTCTCTGAACAATTCAACTTAAAATGAGAAAAAAACATCATTTTGACAACCACTCGTCATATAATTAGTTTTGACAAATGCGAGTATCTCGAGCGACGGGCTAAGCAAAATATCCACGCAATTCTAGAAAATAACAAAGGCATTCGCAGAAAGTCTGATTGTGTTGATTAGCTAGGTAAATTTACGGTATTTAACTGAAAGGAAGTTTTCTCGCAAAGAGGTGCGAAGATAACAAGACAAGTTAAGCGATTATTCTTGAAACGAACAAGTTCACAGCTAGAATAATCAATGACATCGCTAATTCGAAAATGTTTCGTTCTCGCTCTGAAGCAAACACGACAGTGAAAAGAAACAACATAGTAACAACTGGAGTAAACCAGTTTATTTAAGTCGACTGTGCATTTTAGGGGGCCCCTGACACTGAACAAAGTTCACTGAATCTAGTAAACACAAGAACAGTACACTGAACAGCAGACGAAAAAAAATGCCGGTAGAACTGAACATCGTCGTAACTAAACATTTTGATTACTTAGCGATATGTGAAAGAGAAATACCAACATTAACTGAATAAAACATGATTGTTCAACACTTACTGAGACCTTTAAGTTGTCTTCCTGTCAGGTCCATTCGCTCCTCAGCAAAGTCACAAGCGATACCTTTCCATCGATCACCTGAATCGCTCATCCACTGACCGCGCGCACATCGCAAAGACGGCCTGAAAGTCAAAGTCCTCATCCTGTCACTAAAACAACAATAATAAACAAAATAATAGTGACATGTTGTCGCCGAAACGTCATGTTTTAATCTCGCTCCTTTCTTTTTATTTTGAAATAATGGCAACCACCTGACACAAGGTACCCCATGCACCGAAGGTCCCTTATGTAGGGGGGATGACTTTTGCACTCAGTACGATAACTTGTCGCTCACGACAAGACAGTGAGGGAGGTGAACTGTCGACCCCTAAGCCGAATATTAAGACAGCCCCTTTCGCCACTAGCGCTCACATCCAACTTCAAGACATAACGTACATCCATATATAACATGGACAGGTGTCTTCCACGTGGTACGTGTTGAGGTTTGCATTTCAGGAGCATGCGTACTGCTAAAACTCATATAACGAATAGATAAATACCTCGTTGTTTATTTCAACAAAATGATCAGGCAATGATCAAAAATATGAAAAGCTAGGGGGAAAAAACACACTTGTGATTAGTCTATAAAGTCACTTAACGACAAGGGAATCTTTTCACTATATTAATTTTGTTTAAAAAAAAAACGCTCAATGTTTGTGATTGTTCATTCTACCCAAGCCTTGGCATCCGTACAGATCGACGTTGTAGTTCATTTTTTTTTTTATCTCAGTTAACCCTTTAACCTCTAATATCAGAGACAAAATTCTCCTATCTTGTCCCGTTACTTTTCTTATAAAAGTACTGTGGAGAAGTTATTAAAATATCAAGAAAATTCACCTTGGGCGATCATATCCTTAATTCTCATAACTTTATGGGTTGAATAAGCATGGATATTACAAGGAGAAATTTGATGCTGATCACTGTTAGGGCTTAAAAGGTTAAGGTGGTCTTTCACCCAAAGAGTTAATTTGTTTGGTAAAAGTTTCCGGCAAAGTTCTTTTCTATTACTTTATAGGGATTCACGCCCTGGCATCAAAAATGAGTCTTTTCCAGTCACATGTCATACTAGTTAATGATTAACCAGCACGCTAAGTAAAAATAAGGGCTGTTGATTGCAAGAACGATATCTTACTAACGAGAAATAGCTTTTCTTTTAACTGAAATGGCCCAAAATTTGATTTCTCTGAACAATTCAACTTAAAATGAGAAAAAAACATCATTTTGACAACCACTCGTCATATAATTAGTTTTGACAAATGCGAGTATCTCGAGCGACGGGCTAAGCAAAATATCCACGCAATTCTAGAAAATAACAAAGGCATTCGCAGAAAGTCTGATTGTGTTGATTAGCTAGGTAAATTTACGGTATTTAACTGAAAGGAAGTTTTCTCGCAAAGAGGTGCGAAGATAACAAGACAAGTTAAGCGATTATTCTTGAAACGAACAAGTTCACAGCTAGAATAATCAATGACATCGCTAATTCGAAAATGTTTCGTTCTCGCTCTGAAGCAAACACGACAGTGAAAAGAAACAACATAGTAACAACTGGAGTAAACCAGTTTATTTAAGTCGACTGTGCATTTTAGGGGGCCCCTGACACTGAACAAAGTTCACTGAATCTAGTAAACACAAGAACAGTACACTGAACAGCAGACGAAAAAAAATGCCGGTAGAACTGAACATCGTCGTAACTAAACATTTTGATTACTTAGCGATATGTGAAAGAGAAATACCAACATTAACTGAATAAAAC
>NW_028146270.1:0-19113 GCF_977016875.1 Pavona decussata
GTTTTCTTTTTTTTTTTTTTTTTTTTTAAATTTATTTTTCTGTTATTTGCAAAGCCATCTGAATTTGTATTGCTCCAAAGTCTCAGTGTCACACTTATAAAAAGTCATTAATGAGAATCAGATTTGATGTTTTGCTTTGCTTGTGACTGTCTGCAGCCTGACAGATGTCAGCCTCTGACAAGGATTTATTTCTGTCAAGCCGTCAACTCAGCACTGACTGACTGGGGTGCATTCATGCCGCGAGAAGCAGGCCACCAGGGCTACGTGCCTTCTGGGTGAGATGGACCCACTGCTTGCATGATCAACTGGACTGGAAGGTTAGTTGAGTTCAGTAGTCAGTTTAAAAAGTTTGAAAGTTCTTAATGAACTGCATTCATGAGTGTTAGGGTTGATTATTATTATAATTATTAATAAGTTCTAAATTAATTGTGCCCACCGATGGAACCTCATGACCATTTTAAGTCTCGAATACATATATGTCCACTGATAAATTGAATCAAAGAACCAATTCTCCTCTCTTAATTGCCCCCACACTGTGGTTAGGGAGTGTTGGTTGTTTAAAAGATCAGAAAAAAAATCCACCTTGGCTGATAAAAATCTTAATTCTCATGACCTGGGGGGTTGAATAGTCTTTGAAATTACAAGGAGAAATTGGATGTTCAACACTCTTAGGCCCTAATGAGGCTGAATCGTGACTGATTGCAGTAAACTCACTGCAGATTCAGGCATTTTGACAACCAGAGGGTTAAGTTTAATCCCAGCTGGCAAGTTGAATGTTTTAAGCTAGGCTGGGAGTTTGATTGAAACCGATCTAAAGCAAATCAAAAAATTCTGCACTGGGGATATATTTTAGAGTTGTTCAGCTTAAGTGTATCATGCAGCTGACAACAGAAGATTGATCTATTTTGAGAAAAGCAGACATTGATTGCAGTCTTGAACTGGCTCGAAATGTTCGACCCAGTCTCATATTGTCATCACGTCGTCGTCACCATCATTAATTTGGGTGTGTTTTCTTTTTTTTTTTTTTTTTTTAAATTTATTTTTCTGTTATTTGCAAAGCCATCTGAATTTGTATTGCTCCAAAGTCTCAGTGTCACACTTATAAAAAGTCATTAATGAGAATCAGATTTGATGTTTTGCTTTGCTTGTGACTGTCTGCAGCCTGACAGATGTCAGCCTCTGACAAGGATTTATTTCTGTCAAGCCGTCAACTCAGCACTGACTGACTGGGGTGCATTCATGCCGCGAGAAGCAGGCCACCAGGGCTACGTGCCTTCTGGGTGAGATGGACCCACTGCTTGCATGATCAACTGGACTGGAAGGTTAGTTGAGTTCAGTAGTCAGTTTAAAAAGTTTGAAAGTTCTTAATGAACTGCATTCATGAGTGTTAGGGTTGATTATTATTATAATTATTAATAAGTTCTAAATTAATTGTGCCCACCGATGGAACCTCATGACCATTTTAAGTCTCGAATACATATATGTCCACTGATAAATTGAATCAAAGAACCAATTCTCCTCTCTTAATTGCCCCCACACTGTGGTTAGGGAGTGTTGGTTGTTTAAAAGATCAGAAAAAAAATCCACCTTGGCTGATAAAAATCTTAATTCTCATGACCTGGGGGGTTGAATAGTCTTTGAAATTACAAGGAGAAATTGGATGTTCAACACTCTTAGGCCCTAATGAGGCTGAATCGTGACTGATTGCAGTAAACTCACTGCAGATTCAGGCATTTTGACAACCAGAGGGTTAAGTTTAATCCCAGCTGGCAAGTTGAATGTTTTAAGCTAGGCTGGGAGTTTGATTGAAACCGATCTAAAGCAAATCAAAAAATTCTGCACTGGGGATATATTTTAGAGTTGTTCAGCTTAAGTGTATCATGCAGCTGACAACAGAAGATTGATCTATTTTGAGAAAAGCAGACATTGATTGCAGTCTTGAACTGGCTCGAAATGTTCGACCCAGTCTCATATTGTCATCACGTCGTCGTCACCATCATTAATTTGGGTGTGTTTTCTTTTTTTTTTTTTTTTTTTAAATTTATTTTTCTGTTATTTGCAAAGCCATCTGAATTTGTATTGCTCCAAAGTCTCAGTGTCACACTTATAAAAAGTCATTAATGAGAATCAGATTTGATGTTTTGCTTTGCTTGTGACTGTCTGCAGCCTGACAGATGTCAGCCTCTGACAAGGATTTATTTCTGTCAAGCCGTCAACTCAGCACTGACTGACTGGGGTGCATTCATGCCGCGAGAAGCAGGCCACCAGGGCTACGTGCCTTCTGGGTGAGATGGACCCACTGCTTGCATGATCAACTGGACTGGAAGGTTAGTTGAGTTCAGTAGTCAGTTTAAAAAGTTTGAAAGTTCTTAATGAACTGCATTCATGAGTGTTAGGGTTGATTATTATTATAATTATTAATAAGTTCTAAATTAATTGTGCCCACCGATGGAACCTCATGACCATTTTAAGTCTCGAATACATATATGTCCACTGATAAATTGAATCAAAGAACCAATTCTCCTCTCTTAATTGCCCCCACACTGTGGTTAGGGAGTGTTGGTTGTTTAAAAGATCAGAAAAAAAATCCACCTTGGCTGATAAAAATCTTAATTCTCATGACCTGGGGGGTTGAATAGTCTTTGAAATTACAAGGAGAAATTGGATGTTCAACACTCTTAGGCCCTAATGAGGCTGAATCGTGACTGATTGCAGTAAACTCACTGCAGATTCAGGCATTTTGACAACCAGAGGGTTAAGTTTAATCCCAGCTGGCAAGTTGAATGTTTTAAGCTAGGCTGGGAGTTTGATTGAAACCGATCTAAAGCAAATCAAAAAATTCTGCACTGGGGATATATTTTAGAGTTGTTCAGCTTAAGTGTATCATGCAGCTGACAACAGAAGATTGATCTATTTTGAGAAAAGCAGACATTGATTGCAGTCTTGAACTGGCTCGAAATGTTCGACCCAGTCTCATATTGTCATCACGTCGTCGTCACCATCATTAATTTGGGTGTGTTTTCTTTTTTTTTTTTTTTTTTTAAATTTATTTTTCTGTTATTTGCAAAGCCATCTGAATTTGTATTGCTCCAAAGTCTCAGTGTCACACTTATAAAAAGTCATTAATGAGAATCAGATTTGATGTTTTGCTTTGCTTGTGACTGTCTGCAGCCTGACAGATGTCAGCCTCTGACAAGGATTTATTTCTGTCAAGCCGTCAACTCAGCACTGACTGACTGGGGTGCATTCATGCCGCGAGAAGCAGGCCACCAGGGCTACGTGCCTTCTGGGTGAGATGGACCCACTGCTTGCATGATCAACTGGACTGGAAGGTTAGTTGAGTTCAGTAGTCAGTTTAAAAAGTTTGAAAGTTCTTAATGAACTGCATTCATGAGTGTTAGGGTTGATTATTATTATAATTATTAATAAGTTCTAAATTAATTGTGCCCACCGATGGAACCTCATGACCATTTTAAGTCTCGAATACATATATGTCCACTGATAAATTGAATCAAAGAACCAATTCTCCTCTCTTAATTGCCCCCACACTGTGGTTAGGGAGTGTTGGTTGTTTAAAAGATCAGAAAAAAAATCCACCTTGGCTGATAAAAATCTTAATTCTCATGACCTGGGGGGTTGAATAGTCTTTGAAATTACAAGGAGAAATTGGATGTTCAACACTCTTAGGCCCTAATGAGGCTGAATCGTGACTGATTGCAGTAAACTCACTGCAGATTCAGGCATTTTGACAACCAGAGGGTTAAGTTTAATCCCAGCTGGCAAGTTGAATGTTTTAAGCTAGGCTGGGAGTTTGATTGAAACCGATCTAAAGCAAATCAAAAAATTCTGCACTGGGGATATATTTTAGAGTTGTTCAGCTTAAGTGTATCATGCAGCTGACAACAGAAGATTGATCTATTTTGAGAAAAGCAGACATTGATTGCAGTCTTGAACTGGCTCGAAATGTTCGACCCAGTCTCATATTGTCATCACGTCGTCGTCACCATCATTAATTTGGGTGTGTTTTCTTTTTTTTTTTTTTTTTTTTAAATTTATTTTTCTGTTATTTGCAAAGCCATCTGAATTTGTATTGCTCCAAAGTCTCAGTGTCACACTTATAAAAAGTCATTAATGAGAATCAGATTTGATGTTTTGCTTTGCTTGTGACTGTCTGCAGCCTGACAGATGTCAGCCTCTGACAAGGATTTATTTCTGTCAAGCCGTCAACTCAGCACTGACTGACTGGGGTGCATTCATGCCGCGAGAAGCAGGCCACCAGGGCTACGTGCCTTCTGGGTGAGATGGACCCACTGCTTGCATGATCAACTGGACTGGAAGGTTAGTTGAGTTCAGTAGTCAGTTTAAAAAGTTTGAAAGTTCTTAATGAACTGCATTCATGAGTGTTAGGGTTGATTATTATTATAATTATTAATAAGTTCTAAATTAATTGTGCCCACCGATGGAACCTCATGACCATTTTAAGTCTCGAATACATATATGTCCACTGATAAATTGAATCAAAGAACCAATTCTCCTCTCTTAATTGCCCCCACACTGTGGTTAGGGAGTGTTGGTTGTTTAAAAGATCAGAAAAAAAATCCACCTTGGCTGATAAAAATCTTAATTCTCATGACCTGGGGGGTTGAATAGTCTTTGAAATTACAAGGAGAAATTGGATGTTCAACACTCTTAGGCCCTAATGAGGCTGAATCGTGACTGATTGCAGTAAACTCACTGCAGATTCAGGCATTTTGACAACCAGAGGGTTAAGTTTAATCCCAGCTGGCAAGTTGAATGTTTTAAGCTAGGCTGGGAGTTTGATTGAAACCGATCTAAAGCAAATCAAAAAATTCTGCACTGGGGATATATTTTAGAGTTGTTCAGCTTAAGTGTATCATGCAGCTGACAACAGAAGATTGATCTATTTTGAGAAAAGCAGACATTGATTGCAGTCTTGAACTGGCTCGAAATGTTCGACCCAGTCTCATATTGTCATCACGTCGTCGTCACCATCATTAATTTGGGTGTGTTTTCTTTTTTTTTTTTTTTTTTTAAATTTATTTTTCTGTTATTTGCAAAGCCATCTGAATTTGTATTGCTCCAAAGTCTCAGTGTCACACTTATAAAAAGTCATTAATGAGAATCAGATTTGATGTTTTGCTTTGCTTGTGACTGTCTGCAGCCTGACAGATGTCAGCCTCTGACAAGGATTTATTTCTGTCAAGCCGTCAACTCAGCACTGACTGACTGGGGTGCATTCATGCCGCGAGAAGCAGGCCACCAGGGCTACGTGCCTTCTGGGTGAGATGGACCCACTGCTTGCATGATCAACTGGACTGGAAGGTTAGTTGAGTTCAGTAGTCAGTTTAAAAAGTTTGAAAGTTCTTAATGAACTGCATTCATGAGTGTTAGGGTTGATTATTATTATAATTATTAATAAGTTCTAAATTAATTGTGCCCACCGATGGAACCTCATGACCATTTTAAGTCTCGAATACATATATGTCCACTGATAAATTGAATCAAAGAACCAATTCTCCTCTCTTAATTGCCCCCACACTGTGGTTAGGGAGTGTTGGTTGTTTAAAAGATCAGAAAAAAAATCCACCTTGGCTGATAAAAATCTTAATTCTCATGACCTGGGGGGTTGAATAGTCTTTGAAATTACAAGGAGAAATTGGATGTTCAACACTCTTAGGCCCTAATGAGGCTGAATCGTGACTGATTGCAGTAAACTCACTGCAGATTCAGGCATTTTGACAACCAGAGGGTTAAGTTTAATCCCAGCTGGCAAGTTGAATGTTTTAAGCTAGGCTGGGAGTTTGATTGAAACCGATCTAAAGCAAATCAAAAAATTCTGCACTGGGGATATATTTTAGAGTTGTTCAGCTTAAGTGTATCATGCAGCTGACAACAGAAGATTGATCTATTTTGAGAAAAGCAGACATTGATTGCAGTCTTGAACTGGCTCGAAATGTTCGACCCAGTCTCATATTGTCATCACGTCGTCGTCACCATCATTAATTTGGGTGTGTTTTCTTTTTTTTTTTTTTTTTTTTAAATTTATTTTTCTGTTATTTGCAAAGCCATCTGAATTTGTATTGCTCCAAAGTCTCAGTGTCACACTTATAAAAAGTCATTAATGAGAATCAGATTTGATGTTTTGCTTTGCTTGTGACTGTCTGCAGCCTGACAGATGTCAGCCTCTGACAAGGATTTATTTCTGTCAAGCCGTCAACTCAGCACTGACTGACTGGGGTGCATTCATGCCGCGAGAAGCAGGCCACCAGGGCTACGTGCCTTCTGGGTGAGATGGACCCACTGCTTGCATGATCAACTGGACTGGAAGGTTAGTTGAGTTCAGTAGTCAGTTTAAAAAGTTTGAAAGTTCTTAATGAACTGCATTCATGAGTGTTAGGGTTGATTATTATTATAATTATTAATAAGTTCTAAATTAATTGTGCCCACCGATGGAACCTCATGACCATTTTAAGTCTCGAATACATATATGTCCACTGATAAATTGAATCAAAGAACCAATTCTCCTCTCTTAATTGCCCCCACACTGTGGTTAGGGAGTGTTGGTTGTTTAAAAGATCAGAAAAAAAATCCACCTTGGCTGATAAAAATCTTAATTCTCATGACCTGGGGGGTTGAATAGTCTTTGAAATTACAAGGAGAAATTGGATGTTCAACACTCTTAGGCCCTAATGAGGCTGAATCGTGACTGATTGCAGTAAACTCACTGCAGATTCAGGCATTTTGACAACCAGAGGGTTAAGTTTAATCCCAGCTGGCAAGTTGAATGTTTTAAGCTAGGCTGGGAGTTTGATTGAAACCGATCTAAAGCAAATCAAAAAATTCTGCACTGGGGATATATTTTAGAGTTGTTCAGCTTAAGTGTATCATGCAGCTGACAACAGAAGATTGATCTATTTTGAGAAAAGCAGACATTGATTGCAGTCTTGAACTGGCTCGAAATGTTCGACCCAGTCTCATATTGTCATCACGTCGTCGTCACCATCATTAATTTGGGTGTGTTTTCTTTTTTTTTTTTTTTTTTTAAATTTATTTTTCTGTTATTTGCAAAGCCATCTGAATTTGTATTGCTCCAAAGTCTCAGTGTCACACTTATAAAAAGTCATTAATGAGAATCAGATTTGATGTTTTGCTTTGCTTGTGACTGTCTGCAGCCTGACAGATGTCAGCCTCTGACAAGGATTTATTTCTGTCAAGCCGTCAACTCAGCACTGACTGACTGGGGTGCATTCATGCCGCGAGAAGCAGGCCACCAGGGCTACGTGCCTTCTGGGTGAGATGGACCCACTGCTTGCATGATCAACTGGACTGGAAGGTTAGTTGAGTTCAGTAGTCAGTTTAAAAAGTTTGAAAGTTCTTAATGAACTGCATTCATGAGTGTTAGGGTTGATTATTATTATAATTATTAATAAGTTCTAAATTAATTGTGCCCACCGATGGAACCTCATGACCATTTTAAGTCTCGAATACATATATGTCCACTGATAAATTGAATCAAAGAACCAATTCTCCTCTCTTAATTGCCCCCACACTGTGGTTAGGGAGTGTTGGTTGTTTAAAAGATCAGAAAAAAAATCCACCTTGGCTGATAAAAATCTTAATTCTCATGACCTGGGGGGTTGAATAGTCTTTGAAATTACAAGGAGAAATTGGATGTTCAACACTCTTAGGCCCTAATGAGGCTGAATCGTGACTGATTGCAGTAAACTCACTGCAGATTCAGGCATTTTGACAACCAGAGGGTTAAGTTTAATCCCAGCTGGCAAGTTGAATGTTTTAAGCTAGGCTGGGAGTTTGATTGAAACCGATCTAAAGCAAATCAAAAAATTCTGCACTGGGGATATATTTTAGAGTTGTTCAGCTTAAGTGTATCATGCAGCTGACAACAGAAGATTGATCTATTTTGAGAAAAGCAGACATTGATTGCAGTCTTGAACTGGCTCGAAATGTTCGACCCAGTCTCATATTGTCATCACGTCGTCGTCACCATCATTAATTTGGGTGTGTTTTCTTTTTTTTTTTTTTTTTTTAAATTTATTTTTCTGTTATTTGCAAAGCCATCTGAATTTGTATTGCTCCAAAGTCTCAGTGTCACACTTATAAAAAGTCATTAATGAGAATCAGATTTGATGTTTTGCTTTGCTTGTGACTGTCTGCAGCCTGACAGATGTCAGCCTCTGACAAGGATTTATTTCTGTCAAGCCGTCAACTCAGCACTGACTGACTGGGGTGCATTCATGCCGCGAGAAGCAGGCCACCAGGGCTACGTGCCTTCTGGGTGAGATGGACCCACTGCTTGCATGATCAACTGGACTGGAAGGTTAGTTGAGTTCAGTAGTCAGTTTAAAAAGTTTGAAAGTTCTTAATGAACTGCATTCATGAGTGTTAGGGTTGATTATTATTATAATTATTAATAAGTTCTAAATTAATTGTGCCCACCGATGGAACCTCATGACCATTTTAAGTCTCGAATACATATATGTCCACTGATAAATTGAATCAAAGAACCAATTCTCCTCTCTTAATTGCCCCCACACTGTGGTTAGGGAGTGTTGGTTGTTTAAAAGATCAGAAAAAAAATCCACCTTGGCTGATAAAAATCTTAATTCTCATGACCTGGGGGGTTGAATAGTCTTTGAAATTACAAGGAGAAATTGGATGTTCAACACTCTTAGGCCCTAATGAGGCTGAATCGTGACTGATTGCAGTAAACTCACTGCAGATTCAGGCATTTTGACAACCAGAGGGTTAAGTTTAATCCCAGCTGGCAAGTTGAATGGATTAATTTCCTGACCCAATCTCTTATCATATCATTATCGTTATCATTCTTAGGAATGTGTTTTTGGCTTGTTTCCCCTCAGGAGGATTAAGTCAAGCCGTTCAGTCAGGACTGGGGGTGCATTGGATGGCCGTTCGACTTAGGCCAGAGCCCAACGTGCCTTCTCTGTGACCTGAGTGATGCCGGAGATGTCCACTGATCGACTAAAAGACTCAAACACTCAAATTTAAAGAACATTGCGACGTGTGGGGTGGTGAGAATTAAGCATCTCTATTCGTTGTTGTGACGTCAGCATCGAGCGCTACCAATAGGTTTCCAGACTCTATTGTGACGTCCTTGATGCACTGATATAATAGAGTGTTTGCAGCCTTAATTTACATTTTTGACTCGGTGTTAGTTTTAGCTTATATGTTATATAAGGATTGGATAGTTTTATTATATTAGTTTTATTATTTTATTATTATTTTAATGTAACTTGTAAGGCGCATTTGAATATATTCATATAGATATTTGCGCCGAATAAGTAATAAGTTATTTTTGAGCTGTGGTTAAGCAGAGACGTTTTACCGAGCGTGCTTTACAGGTGGCAGAATATTAGACCGAGGACTTGTTGATGGAGGTTGATGGTTTCTTACTTCTATTTGTTAAGGCGTTATGATTCAAATAAGGTTTACAAACTTTATATAAATTAGGGTTTTTAAAGGCAGTCACTTGTGGAATCGGCTCTGATTATTTGTATATGCTTGTGATTGCGAGGTCATTCTTTCTTTTGCGTCCTAATGTCACACGGTAAAACATTTGGTAATTACTAACAGAGTTATGGCAGAGTTATGGCAGATGGTATATAAGCGATTATGGGAATATTCATTTTAAAGACGTTTTATTCTGAGCTATCCTAATCAAGTCGGTCTCAGTTCACAATATTTGAAAGACGTTCAACAAACGGTTGTCTTCAGTATAGGACAAACATAAAATCCTTTTTAGCCTTCAAATATTTGCTGGCGGGTAGAAAGAAAGCCTCTGTATCCTTTCCCATTCAAACAGCAGATAATGTACGGTGGTAAATTTTTTGGTCGTTTTCCCATGCATCCTCTTTAATATTCATTGACTTAATGCTGATAGTGTTTCGACGGTATAATTTTCCGTTATTTAAAGTAGACGTATGAGGTAAACTTCCAGTTAAAATGTTTCTATTTAATCCCTCTAAAATTAAACCAATAAACGACTCAACCAAAAATATAACTGAGACTAACATTTCGTAGTAGTTCAGTTCTTTTGATAAAACTTGTTAAGAATAAATTTACAATAATCATTTGCCTATATTACGTCTCTTCTTTTAAGTAATCGACAAGATTGCTAAGGAAAAGAGAGGCAAAAGTGCCGAGCGTAAAGGAGAAGTTAAGCGAGGTTCAACGTCTACGAGCGACCTTTCACGCATTGCCTCTGTGTTATTTGCGAACGTAAATTTTACGCATGTGCACACGCCAAAATTACGCGACACTGGAAATCAACCCTTACGGTTCCCTGATTACAATTCAGATAAATACAGCAATGGACTATTAAGACATATTACCCAGCGTTTATTAAAAAAAATAAATATCACGTTTTTGTTGTCTCGGCGACGTCATTGTTGTCAATACGGCAGAAAGGAGGCCTTGAGAGCTTAATGGTAAGTGTAAAATCTCATTTCTGTTATTCACGGAAACATTTCACTTAATTTCTACTATTCACGAGACACTACTTACATTGTTTTTTATCTCTTTTTTCTAGTTTTATCTGGGTAGCATAAAGGCAAGCATTCACCAAGCGAGTCATCACGAACCTGTCAAAACACTCCGTGATATCCTGGGCAATTAGTGAGCTAAAAAGTTTCCCTTTAAGTACAACGTAAACCTCTTCATTATGGTTTATATACATTTCACCTATAATTTATATACATAGCAATAAAATGGAATAGAATAGAATGGAATGGACTGGAATGGAATGGAATGGAATGGAATGGAATGGAATAGAATAGAATAGAATAGATTAGATTAGAATAGAATAGAATAGAATAGAATAGAATAGTAGTTATACTTGTGATTTATGAAAAGTAATGGAAGGGAAAAAATTGTATTACCTCGTCTCGGACCGTCGAACGCATTGCCAAAACCTCCGAGCGTCTTATCGAACGGTCGTCTTTTTCTCCTTGACTCCTTGAGTCCTTGATTTCCTGGGAATTGTTCATGAACATTTCACTTATAATGCTTGCCGCGTTAAATACAATGTCATAGTACAAATATAAGATACATAGCAATAGATTTCTTGCGAAATAAGTGGCCGAAAACTTCCGTCTGTTTTACGACATAAACCTCTTCAGAATTGCCCTTGCGTCACGGTGTCCTCATTGGAAAAGATTTCCTTGTTCTTGCTGTCTTGTCGTAGGCATGGAATGAGAAACACTTTGTCTTGCCAATGGATAACATTTTTTCGCATTGGAAAAGACTCCGTGATTTCCTGGGAAATGAGTGAGCCAAAAAGTATCCTTTTAAGTACAACGTGAACCACTTCCTTATGGTTCATATACATTTCACCTATAATTATTCTCCCCGTATTTAGAAATGACGATATCTTTAATTTGAAGTGGATTTAGTGGCCCATGTACGTACCAAATTAACCTCTTCAGAATTGCCCTTACGCCCTCATTGGGAAAGACGTCCTACTTCATGGCAGTGGTTTCCTGTTTGGAGGTCGCAGCGATCGTTGAATGTGGAGCAGTCGGAAGGAATTGAATTTACGTCCGGGTCTCTTATCAATGAATCACATTTTTTCGCATTGGAAAAGACTCCGTGATTTCCTGGGCAATTAGTGGGCCAAAAAGTATCCTTTTAAGTACAACGTAAACCACTTCCTTATGGTTCATATACATTTCACCTATAATTATTCTCTCCGTATTTAGCAATGACTATGTCCTTTATCTGAAGTGGATTCAGTGGCCCATGATTTTGCGTTTACGTACCACATAAACCTCTTCAGAATTGCCCTAACGTCACGGTGTCCTCATTGGCAAATACTTCATCACAGTGCTTGTCTTGCCAATGGATAACATTTTTTCGCATTGGAAAACACTCCGTGATATCCTGGGAAATGAGTGAGACAAAAAGTTTCCTTTTAAGTACAACATAAACCTTTTCGTTATGGTTCATATACATTTCACTTATAATTTAGATACAATTAGCAATAGAATGGAATCGAAAAGAATATAATAGAAGTTATACTTGTGATTGATTTTAAAAAAATGGAAAAAGTAGGAATGGAATTAACAGTAATGGAAAATAAAAAAAATTGTCTTACTTGTAAATTTGCACACAAAAACTTTTTACCATTTAATTTAATAATTATTATATTTCAGGAACATGTCCTTTCCGTCTTACGCAATAACAAGGTCTTTAATCTCTTGGGGAATAAGAGGCCGAAAATTTCCGTCCGTCTTACGACATAAACCTCTTCAGAATTGCCCTTACGTCACGGTGTCCTCATTGGAAAATACTTCATCGCAGTGCGTTCCTGTTTAGTGGTCGTGGCGATCGTTGAATGTGGATTATTCCTTGTTCTTGCTTTCTTGCCGAGGGCATTGCCATAACATCTGGATGTCTTATCAATGGATTACATTTTTTCGCATTGGAAAACACTCCGTTATATCCTGGGAAATGAGTGAGACAAAAAGTTTCCCTTTAAGTACAACGTAAACCACTTCCTTATGGTTCATATACATTTCACCTATAATTATTCTCCCCGTATTTAGCAATGACTATGTCCTTCATTTGTAGTGGATTCAGTGGCCCATGATTTTGCGTTTACGTACCACATAAACCTCTTCAGAATTGCCCTAACGTCACGGTGTCCTCATTGGCAAATACTTCATCACAGTGCGTTCCTGTGTAGTGGTCGTGGCGATCGTTGAATGTGGATTATTCCTTGTTCTTGCTTTCTTGCCGAGGGCATTGCCATAACGTCTGGGTGTCCTATCATTGGATGACATTTTTTCGCATCGGAAAACACTCCGTGATATCCTGGGAAATGAGTGAGACAAAAAGTTTCCTTTTAAGTACAACGTAAACCACTTCCTTATGGTTCATATACATTTCACCTATAATTATTCTCCCCGTATTTAGCAATGACTATGTCCTTCATTTGTAGTGGATTCAGTGGCCCATGATTTTGCGTTTACGTACCACATAAACCTCTTCAGAATTGCCCTAACGTCACGGTGTCCTCATTGGCAAATACTTCATCACAGTGCGTTCCTGTGTAGTGGTCGTGGCGATATTTGAATGTGGATTATTCCTTGTTCTTGCTTTCTTGCCGAGGGCATTGCCATAACGTCTGGGTGTCCTATCATTGGATTACATTTTTTCGCATCGGAAAACACTCCGTGATATCCTGGGAAATGAGTGAGACAAAAAGTTTCCTTTTAAGTACAACATAAACCTTTTCGTTATGGTTCATATACATTTCACTTATAATTTAGATACAATTAGCAATAGAATGGAATCGAAAAGAATATAATAGAAGTTATACTTGTGATTGATTTTAAAAAAATGGAAAAAGTAGGAATGGAATTAAAAGTAATGGAAAATAAAAAAAATTGTCTTACTTGTAAATTTGCACACAAAAACTTTTTACCATTTAATTTAATAATTATTATATTTCAGGAACATGTCCTTTCCGTCTTACGCAATAACAAGGTCTTTAATCTCTTGGGGAATAAGAGGCCGAAAATTTCCGTCTGTCTTACGACATAAACCTCTTCAGAATTGCCCTTACGTCACGGTGTCCTCATTGGAAAATACTTCATCGCAGTGCGTTCCTGTTTAGTGGTCGTGGCGATCGGAAATGAGTGAGACAAATTTGCACACAAAAACTTTTTACCATTTAATTTAATAATTATTATATTTCAGGAACATGTCCTTTCCGTATTACTAGTAAATAAAAACGTGTGATATACATGTCCTTCCCGTATTTGGCAATAACCAAGTCTTTAATATGCTGTGGTGTTAGGGGACCAAAGAGTTTGCGTTTACGTACCACATAAAACTCTTCAGAATTGCCCTTACGTCACGTGTCTTATCAATAGATGTTCGTTTTCGCATTGGTCGACCCGGCGATCGTTGGACCTCAATTATTTCGAAAAATGAGATTACAAATATATAGCCTTACAGCAGAAAAAAAAATCACTGAAAAGAATGCAAAAATGTATGTCGTTGCCAAGATGAGTCTTGTGATTTGTGGAATTTTAAGGACCCGTCAGTATGCAACTTTAAAACATTTTGTCCATTTTCCAGGTTTATGTCTCTTGTACAGCCTTTTAGAAATTGTACAGGAGACCTCTGAAGATAGCTTTTATGACCCGTGCAGTTTTTATGTTTAACGATAATAATTATTTTCAAGCTTACAGTCCGTCGCTAACAAAAACCTCGCGAGGATAATAAAGATAAAACTCTTAAGAAATTAAAGTAATAAACGCAAGGTGTGCAGAAACTAACGCGTTTATTTTCCACGCTTAAAACTATTTTCTGTTAAAATGTGAACGTTAAAACTTTTTTTAAGGTTTTTGTAATCCCGATGGTTATTAAAAATGCAGGACTACCTAAATAACTGTTCCATTTACTACTATTATTATTTTTATTGTTTAAACTAGTGGAAATTCTTTTAAATCTGTTACTACGTTAAGCCTTTTTGTTTTTCTCCATATCTGTATTTATAAGCTCTTTTGACTTTGGTAAAAATAATGTTCCCGTATTCGTCTTGTCCCTCGGCGATTAGTTTTATAACTGTTTGCGGGACCAGCCATTCTTGTTGTTATTTTAATCAAATAAAGTTTTGTTGTTTGTTGTTAGCGGGGAAAACGACCGAAAAATAGATGTAGAATATTTTCCGAAACGATGCGTAAGTATAAATTATTTCAAGAGAGGCTCGTAAAGAGAAGTAAGAATTTTCAGCAAAAGCGTCCCGAAAAAAGGTGATTCTTCCTGCGAAAAAAGAAAACAAAAGAAAATAATTAATTGAAATCAAACGCTAATATCCTACTTGCAATAGATAGCATTTAAAATGACTTTATTTGCTACATACCTGTCGAAATGCTGGGGTTTTTTTTTACTAGCTCTTGCATTCTCCAACGCGATGATGATTGTTTTGTATAATTTGAGCGACAGTCGACTCTGTTTGACAGACAAATTAAAATGAAAATCGAAGTGTCCATTGACCGTCATGTAAAAAGTTTGTTTTTTTATTTTTAAGGTTACCTTATACCTTCAGAGGTGTCTCGAGTCTAAGCGATGTAGCGAGTCCGGTTTAAACTGTAGATACCTACACCCTTATATCAAATTAAAGCTTATAGAGCTGGCTATCAAACTAAGCCAAGAATATTGAAATAAAAATAAATGCCGAATTTTTAGCGCTGTTTTCTAGAATCAATATTTCACTTGCTAGAGCCACTTATTCTACGTAGGCATGTCTCCTTTGTCGCTGTTTTCTCCTCTCTAGAGCGTATCGCGCTTCTCTGCATAAAATAGGATTTACAAACGGAGCCTCCCTGCCAAACGCCCCGCGTCTTTCTCTGATTGCGGTTTGAAAAGCTGCATGTAACTGCTCATTGTAAAAGTAGCGAGGAGTGGGAAAAGCGTAGCCTGTTGCGAGTGCACGAGATGCTATTTCGAACCTTCCCAGAGACCGCTGAATATTTGAAGGAGGATTTTGGCTGTCGAAAACCGATCGAATGTCTATTAATAATCGGTCATACAAGTCGACGCCGTAGCAGTCAGCGAGAATATTTGCGTTATCGATGGCAATTGAACCTCTTATTTGACGTAGCTGCGTTTCTAAAAAATTACGCCCCTCTCGCCAATACCTCTGATCCACATCACAGTCACTTCTTCCCGGATCGCGCGGTGCTTCTTGTGTGTCGTATCCTAAAAGCCGACTTCTTTTCTCTACAAAGGTTGTCAGAGCACCATGAAAAATACGAAATTGCTCGGGATATTGATTACCCACTACCTTCGTTATGGATTCGTCTCGGCATGGTTCATCTTGAACAAAAAGACCGTGAAGTTTAGTTATTTTTAAACTCGGTAGCCCGTCTCCATCCCCAAAATTTTCATCGGGTGGATATTGTAGACATAATCGCAGATAAGCAGATTCGTAACGGCTATCTTGCGCTGTGCGGACATTCGAAGGGAGAAGGCTATTGTCGTTGGTGATTTTGTTGTCCAAAAACGAAGCGACTTCGGGAATTACGCGCAAGGCATGCCTCCAGGTTAAATCGACTTGCTTTAAAACTGGAAAGCGGTAAACAGCCCATGAGAGTGTCAGTAGTTCTCTGAGGTAGTTGTAACTTAGGTGGATTTCGCGATTGTTAGCAAGATCAAAAGCCACACTTAGACAGTGCACGTTTCGTGAGCGGCCTAAAACATCGATTTGCTTCGCAATTTGTAGATTTTGTAAGAAGACATGATAGGTCTCCAGATCACTTAGATGCGTTATCATCGAAGAAATATTTTCAATCATAGCGGCTTCCGTAGAATCTGAAATTGAAGGCCTAACTGATAATGAACTCTCGCATCGAGCGGACTCTATGAAAGTTCGAAATTTTAAATCAGAAACATATAATGCGAAATCTGCACGTGTCCGACATCCTGTAGCCAACCGAATGGATTTTGGTAGAGTTTCTTCGTCTGCGGCGCGGGTAGCTGCCCCTTCACTCCCATGGTCCTGTGTAGATGTAGCTTCCTCATCGTTGTCGTCATCGTCTTCCGGTGGAGATTCTATTTCCTGGAAAGGTGGCAGAGAGAAACAACTTTAAGACACATGACCATGATAAGGACTTTCCTATATTAAACAATTATTCCATTATTTAGGATATCAGAAAAACCGAATGAAATGATTGTTTTGTTATACATAGTTTTGAGGAGAATAATGACAAACACACCATCGCAAGGAACCTGAATTGAATATTATGGTTATTGGAAATCGTGGAGTGCGGGCTACGCGAATTAGCTATAGAAGAAGTGCTCCTGATAGGAGCACTCGGATTTCTTTTTTCCGAGTATGCTTACGTCACTTTCTAGAATAATCATCATTCTCATTCATTCACCAGGCTGGAAATATACCATCACATTCCTTTCATATCCCACACGTTCGACATTCAAATCCTTGCAGTATGCAGGATGTTTGTCCCATGAACCTAGTTTAATGGCCTTAGCTCCCACGAGTCTCCTGTAGCTCAGTGGTAGAGCATCCGAACTAGTAATCGGAAGGTCTTAGGTTCGACTCCTGATAGGAGCACTCGGATTTCTTTTTTCCGAGTATGCCTGCGTCACTTTCTAGAATAATCATCGTTCTCAGATGAAGTAATATATCAAACACGAGGATGAGTGTTTCATCAGATATCCAAAGGCTAAGAAGTAAGCTGAGAAAACGAAGCGCAGCCGAGTTTTTTTGAACGACTTCGAGGTGTTTGGATATCTGATGAAACACACTTTCGAGTGTTTGATATGAATTTATGATGCGTCTTTTTACCTGAGACATTTCCTCACCAGCATCCGTTGGACCACTGGCCTGTGTAATGGTACTTGTTTGCGAGGCTGCGACGTCAGATTCTTCCGCGGGGACAGTTGGAGTTTGGTGGGCAGGTGAACTTACGCGAAAATCGGCTCTTTCTTTTAACACTGGTAGTAAATAGGTCGCTTCGGTTTTCTGTGTTACGAGGCGAACTGCTCGATCGATCGAAACATTATCTAAATCTTTAAGGACCATTAAAACGGAGCCAAGGTACATTGCGACGACTTCAAATCCGTACGACAAATAAAGACCTAGAGCCGATTTATTCTTAAAACAGCCTGCCAATTGAAGCCATACGTTCACGGTATATTGGCGTCGCGCGTTTAAATTTAGATTATGCAGCGCTTCTAAACCTGTTGCGATGCAGATGTCTCCTAGACATTTTCCTTTTTTGTCGACGCTTCTAATACAATAACTTAATTCCCAAATAGTTTTACGGGTTGTCTGCAATATGCCGCTGTGAATTTGTAATAAGGGTAGAGGTTCCATAAGAGAAGGGTCATAAGTGTTTTTCTTGAACATCGCAATAGCACAGGGAGTACCGTTTGATTTGTCAAACGCAATCACCGTCAACCGATCCCCCTCTCCAAGAAAAGATTTCGAAAGCTCGTTCTTATACGTATTTAAGTTAAGTTGATTTTTGGAAGCTTCTTCCGGATCTAGCATTGATTGCAAAATACTTAGTTCGCACGATTCAGAAAGTGACTGCCCATCTGGATAAATCTGCGTGAGAAAAAAAAAATGGAAAGGTAAATTCGGACGAACACTTATCGAAGGCCTTACTGAATAACAAGGAAAACAGAAATAAACGTTGGCACCCTGTGAAGTTTTGCAAATACCTCCATTAATTATTTTACACGATAATATTTACGCGATGGCCAATTCAACTAAGTTGGCCGTCAGCGAATACTAGAGAGATTTAGCATCGCCTTTACAGCAAACGGCAAACGCCAGGCCGGCTGAAGTTTTCTCTTTGATGAAAAAAAAAATGAAGCTTTTTTGGTTTAAGCTTATCTTCACCCAGTCGGCAACAGCTATCGAGCAAACACGAAAAAGAGAGAGGTGAGTTAGAGAAACACAAGTTTATGCATTTTAGAACAAGCAGCGGCTTGACGTTTCCTGTTTGGCGTGAGCCGTAAACGCGAAGCTGAATCGTAGATTGAAAACTTTGAGACTAGACTACGCTGTACCCTGCGATCAGGTGGTCCTTCTTGCCTTTTTGTTTGGGAGAGGAGGGGAAAAGTTTTTTCATCCCCTTTTCCAGACAAAAAAAACCCGCCTGATCGTAGGTTAAATACGCGGCGGAGTGCAAGTTTCACACCTTTTTTTTGCGATAAATACAATCGTCGCCTTTTCGCAGCGCAGTCGAAAAGTCTTCTATTTTTGTGCGTAGAAAAACAAGCCGTTAAAGTTATTTAGGAAAATAATTGTTCTAGCATAAGTAAGTTACGAGAACAAGGACTATCTTAAGCCCTATGCACACCAACAAAGCATGTTTAATTACACCAGGTTTAACAAAATGAAAATTGGTGAGAGAAAGCTGAACCGTGCGCTTTGACGTAGGATGCAAGTAAACTTTAACTTGCTTTCATTTGTACTAAATCTGTAGTCCACAAAAATCGCCGAAACCAGCTTTTATGAACGAAACAATTTTAACTGTTTAACTAAACAGCTTTTAAACGTGTTTAAACCTTGGT
>NW_028146271.1:0-18018 GCF_977016875.1 Pavona decussata
ATGTCCACTGATAAATTGAATCAAAGAACCAATTCTCCTCTCTTAATTGCCCCCACACTGTGGTTAGGGAGTGTTGGTTGTTTAAAAGATCAGAAAAAAAATCCACCTTGGCTGATAAAAATCTTAATTCTCATGACCTGGGGGGTTGAATAGTCTTTGAAATTACAAGGAGAAATTGGATGTTCAACACTCTTAGGCCCTAATGAGGCTGAATCGTGACTGATTGCAGTAAACTCACTGCAGATTCAGGCATTTTGACAACCAGAGGGTTAAATTTAATCCCAGCTGGCAAGTTGAATGTTTTAAGCTAGGCTGGGAGTTTGATTGAAACCGATCTAAAGCAAATCAAAAAATTCTGCACTGGGGATATATTTTAGAGTTGTTCAGCTTAAGTGTATCATGCAGCTGACAACAGAAGATTGATCTATTTTGAGAAAAGCAGACATTGATTGCAGTCTTGAACTGGGTCGAAATGTTCGACCCAGTCTCATATTGCCATCACGTCGTCGTCACCATCATTAATTTGGGTGTGTTTTCTTTTCTTTTTTTTTTTAAAATTTATTTTTCTGTTATTTGCAAAGCCATCTTCAATTTGTATTGCTCCAAAGTCTCAGTGTCACACTTATAAAAAGTCATTAATGAGAATCAGATTTGATGTTTTGCTTTGCTTGTGACTGTCTGCAGCCTGACAGATGTCAGCCTCTGACAAGGATTTATTTCTGTCAAGCCGTCAACTCAGCACTGACTGACTGGGGTGCATTCATGCCGCGAGAAGCAGGCCACCAGGGCTACGTGCCTTCTGGGTGAGATGGACCCACTGCTTGCATGATCAACTGGACTGGAAGGTTAGTTGAGTTCAGTAGTCAGTTTAAATAGTTTGAAAGTTCTTAATGAACTGCATTCATGAGTGTTAGGGTTGATTATTATTATAATTATTAATAAGTTCTAAATTAATTGTTCCCACCAATGGAACCTCATGGCCATTTGAAGTCTCGAATACATATATGTCCACTGATAAATTGAATCAAAGAACCAATTCTCCTCTCTTAATTGCCCCCACACTGTGGTTAGGGAGTGTTGGTTGTTTAAAAGATCAGAAAAAAAATCCACCTTGGCTGATAAAAATCTTAATTCTCATGACCTGGGGGGTTGAATAGTCTTTGAAATTACAAGGAGAAATTGGATGTTCAACACTCTTAGGCCCTAATGAGGCTGAATCGTGACTGATTGCAGTAAACTCACTGCAGATTCAGGCATTTTGACAACCAGAGGGTTAAATTTAATCCCAGCTGGCAAGTTGAATGTTTTAAGCTAGGCTGGGAGTTTGATTGAAACCGATCTAAAGCAAATCAAAAAATTCTGCACTGGGGATATATTTTAGAGTTGTTCAGCTTAAGTGTATCATGCAGCTGACAACAGAAGATTGATCTATTTTGAGAAAAGCAGACATTGATTGCAGTCTTGAACTGGGTCGAAATGTTCGACCCAGTCTCATATTGCCATCACGTCGTCGTCACCATCATTAATTTGGGTGTGTTTTCTTTTCTTTTTTTTTTTAAAATTTATTTTTCTGTTATTTGCAAAGCCATCTTCAATTTGTATTGCTCCAAAGTCTCAGTGTCACACTTATAAAAAGTCATTAATGAGAATCAGATTTGATGTTTTGCTTTGCTTGTGACTGTCTGCAGCCTGACAGATGTCAGCCTCTGACAAGGATTTATTTCTGTCAAGCCGTCAACTCAGCACTGACTGACTGGGGTGCATTCATGCCGCGAGAAGCAGGCCACCAGGGCTACGTGCCTTCTGGGTGAGATGGACCCACTGCTTGCATGATCAACTGGACTGGAAGGTTAGTTGAGTTCAGTAGTCAGTTTAAATAGTTTGAAAGTTCTTAATGAACTGCATTCATGAGTGTTAGGGTTGATTATTATTATAATTATTAATAAGTTCTAAATTAATTGTTCCCACCAATGGAACCTCATGGCCATTTGAAGTCTCGAATACATATATGTCCACTGATAAATTGAATCAAAGAACCAATTCTCCTCTCTTAATTGCCCCCACACTGTGGTTAGGGAGTGTTGGTTGTTTAAAAGATCAGAAAAAAAATCCACCTTGGCTGATAAAAATCTTAATTCTCATGACCTGGGGGGTTGAATAGTCTTTGAAATTACAAGGAGAAATTGGATGTTCAACACTCTTAGGCCCTAATGAGGCTGAATCGTGACTGATTGCAGTAAACTCACTGCAGATTCAGGCATTTTGACAACCAGAGGGTTAAATTTAATCCCAGCTGGCAAGTTGAATGTTTTAAGCTAGGCTGGGAGTTTGATTGAAACCGATCTAAAGCAAATCAAAAAATTCTGCACTGGGGATATATTTTAGAGTTGTTCAGCTTAAGTGTATCATGCAGCTGACAACAGAAGATTGATCTATTTTGAGAAAAGCAGACATTGATTGCAGTCTTGAACTGGGTCGAAATGTTCGACCCAGTCTCATATTGCCATCACGTCGTCGTCACCATCATTAATTTGGGTGTGTTTTCTTTTCTTTTTTTTTTTAAAATTTATTTTTCTGTTATTTGCAAAGCCATCTTCAATTTGTATTGCTCCAAAGTCTCAGTGTCACACTTATAAAAAGTCATTAATGAGAATCAGATTTGATGTTTTGCTTTGCTTGTGACTGTCTGCAGCCTGACAGATGTCAGCCTCTGACAAGGATTTATTTCTGTCAAGCCGTCAACTCAGCACTGACTGACTGGGGGTGCATTCATGCCGCGAGAAGCAGGCCACCAGGGCTACGTGCCTTCTGGGTGAGATGGACCCACTGCTTGCATGATCAACTGGACTGGAAGGTTAGTTGAGTTCAGTAGTCAGTTTAAATAGTTTGAAAGTTCTTAATGAACTGCATTCATGAGTGTTAGGGTTGATTATTATTATAATTATTAATAAGTTCTAAATTAATTGTTCCCACCAATGGAACCTCATGGCCATTTGAAGTCTCGAATACATATATGTCCACTGATAAATTGAATCAAAGAACCAATTCTCCTCTCTTAATTGCCCCCACACTGTGGTTAGGGAGTGTTGGTTGTTTAAAAGATCAGAAAAAAAATCCACCTTGGCTGATAAAAATCTTAATTCTCATGACCTGGGGGGTTGAATAGTCTTTGAAATTACAAGGAGAAATTGGATGTTCAACACTCTTAGGCCCTAATGAGGCTGAATCGTGACTGATTGCAGTAAACTCACTGCAGATTCAGGCATTTTGACAACCAGAGGGTTAAATTTAATCCCAGCTGGCAAGTTGAATGTTTTAAGCTAGGCTGGGAGTTTGATTGAAACCGATCTAAAGCAAATCAAAAAATTCTGCACTGGGGATATATTTTAGAGTTGTTCAGCTTCAAGTGTATCATGCAGCTGACAACAGAAGATTGATCTATTTTGAGAAAAGCAGACATTGATTGCAGTCTTGAACTGGGTCGAAATGTTCGACCCAGTCTCATATTGCCATCACGTCGTCGTCACCATCATTAATTTGGGTGTGTTTTCTTTTCTTTTTTTTTTTAAAATTTATTTTTCTGTTATTTGCAAAGCCATCTTCAATTTGTATTGCTCCAAAGTCTCAGTGTCACACTTATAAAAAGTCATTAATGAGAATCAGATTTGATGTTTTGCTTTGCTTGTGACTGTCTGCAGCCTGACAGATGTCAGCCTCTGACAAGGATTTATTTCTGTCAAGCCGTCAACTCAGCACTGACTGACTGGGGTGCATTCATGCCGCGAGAAGCAGGCCACCAGGGCTACGTGCCTTCTGGGTGAGATGGACCCACTGCTTGCATGATCAACTGGACTGGAAGGTTAGTTGAGTTCAGTAGTCAGTTTAAATAGTTTGAAAGTTCTTAATGAACTGCATTCATGAGTGTTAGGGTTGATTATTATTATAATTATTAATAAGTTCTAAATTAATTGTTCCCACCAATGGAACCTCATGGCCATTTGAAGTCTCGAATACATATATGTCCACTGATAAATTGAATCAAAGAACCAATTCTCCTCTCTTAATTGCCCCCACACTGTGGTTAGGGAGTGTTGGTTGTTTAAAAGATCAGAAAAAAAATCCACCTTGGCTGATAAAAATCTTAATTCTCATGACCTGGGGGGTTGAATAGTCTTTGAAATTACAAGGAGAAATTGGATGTTCAACACTCTTAGGCCCTAATGAGGCTGAATCGTGACTGATTGCAGTAAACTCACTGCAGATTCAGGCATTTTGACAACCAGAGGGTTAAATTTAATCCCAGCTGGCAAGTTGAATGTTTTAAGCTAGGCTGGGAGTTTGATTGAAACCGATCTAAAGCAAATCAAAAAATTCTGCACTGGGGATATATTTTAGAGTTGTTCAGCTTAAGTGTATCATGCAGCTGACAACAGAAGATTGATCTATTTTGAGAAAAGCAGACATTGATTGCAGTCTTGAACTGGGTCGAAATGTTCGACCCAGTCTCATATTGCCATCACGTCGTCGTCACCATCATTAATTTGGGTGTGTTTTCTTTTCTTTTTTTTTTTAAAATTTATTTTTCTGTTATTTGCAAAGCCATCTTCAATTTGTATTGCTCCAAAGTCTCAGTGTCACACTTATAAAAAGTCATTAATGAGAATCAGATTTGATGTTTTGCTTTGCTTGTGACTGTCTGCAGCCTGACAGATGTCAGCCTCTGACAAGGATTTATTTCTGTCAAGCCGTCAACTCAGCACTGACTGACTGGGGTGCATTCATGCCGCGAGAAGCAGGCCACCAGGGCTACGTGCCTTCTGGGTGAGATGGACCCACTGCTTGCATGATCAACTGGACTGGAAGGTTAGTTGAGTTCAGTAGTCAGTTTAAATAGTTTGAAAGTTCTTAATGAACTGCATTCATGAGTGTTAGGGTTGATTATTATTATAATTATTAATAAGTTCTAAATTAATTGTTCCCACCAATGGAACCTCATGGCCATTTGAAGTCTCGAATACATATATGTCCACTGATAAATTGAATCAAAGAACCAATTCTCCTCTCTTAATTGCCCCCACACTGTGGTTAGGGAGTGTTGGTTGTTTAAAAGATCAGAAAAAAAATCCACCTTGGCTGATAAAAATCTTAATTCTCATGACCTGGGGGGTTGAATAGTCTTTGAAATTACAAGGAGAAATTGGATGTTCAACACTCTTAGGCCCTAATGAGGCTGAATCGTGACTGATTGCAGTAAACTCACTGCAGATTCAGGCATTTTGACAACCAGAGGGTTAAATTTAATCCCAGCTGGCAAGTTGAATGTTTTAAGCTAGGCTGGGAGTTTGATTGAAACCGATCTAAAGCAAATCAAAAAATTCTGCACTGGGGATATATTTAGAGTTGTTCAGCTTAAGTGTATCATGCAGCTGACAACAGAAGATTGATCTATTTTGAGAAAAGCAGACATTGATTGCAGTCTTGAACTGGGTCGAAATGTTCGACCCAGTCTCATATTGCCATCACGTCGTCGTCACCATCATTAATTTGGGTGTGTTTTCTTTTCTTTTTTTTTTTAAAATTTATTTTTCTGTTATTTGCAAAGCCATCTTCAATTTGTATTGCTCCAAAGTCTCAGTGTCACACTTATAAAAAGTCATTAATGAGAATCAGATTTGATGTTTTGCTTTGCTTGTGACTGTCTGCAGCCTGACAGATGTCAGCCTCTGACAAGGATTTATTTCTGTCAAGCCGTCAACTCAGCACTGACTGACTGGGGTGCATTCATGCCGCGAGAAGCAGGCCACCAGGGCTACGTGCCTTCTGGGTGAGATGGACCCACTGCTTGCATGATCAACTGGACTGGAAGGTTAGTTGAGTTCAGTAGTCAGTTTAAATAGTTTGAAAGTTCTTAATGAACTGCATTCATGAGTGTTAGGGTTGATTATTATTATAATTATTAATAAGTTCTAAATTAATTGTTCCCACCAATGGAACCTCATGGCCATTTGAAGTCTCGAATACATATATGTCCACTGATAAATTGAATCAAAGAACCAATTCTCCTCTCTTAATTGCCCCCCACACTGTGGTTAGGGAGTGTTGGTTGTTTAAAAGATCAGAAAAAAAATCACCTTGGCTGATAAAAATCTTAATTCTCATGACCTGGGGGGTTGAATAGTCTTTGAAATTACAAGGAGAAATTGGATGTTCAACACTCTTAGGCCCTAATGAGGCTGAATCGTGACTGATTGCAGTAAACTCACTGCAGATTCAGGCATTTTGACAACCAGAGGGTTAAATTTAATCCAGCTGGCAAGTTGAATGTTTTAAGCTAGGCTGGGAGTTTGATTGAAACCGATCTAAAGCAAATCAAAAATTCTGCACTGGGGATATATTTTAGAGTTGTTCAGCTTAAGTGTATCATGCAGCTGACAACAGAAGATTGATCTATTTTGAGAAAAGCAGACATTGATTGCAGTCTTGAACTGGGTCGAAATGTTCGACCCAGTCTCATATTGCCATCACGTCGTCGTCACCATCATTAATTTGGGTGTGTTTTCTTTTCTTTTTTTTTTTAAAATTTATTTTTCTGTTATTTGCAAAGCCATCTTCAATTTGTATTGCTCCAAAGTCTCAGTGTCACACTTATAAAAAGTCATTAATGAGAATCAGATTTGATGTTTTGCTTTGCTTGTGACTGTCTGCAGCCTGACAGATGTCAGCCTCTGACAAGGATTTATTTCTGTCAAGCCGTCAACTCAGCACTGACTGACTGGGGTGCATTCATGCCGCGAGAAGCAGGCCACCAGGGCTACGTGCCTTCTGGGTGAGATGGACCCACTGCTTGCATGATCAACTGGACTGGAAGGTTAGTTGAGTTCAGTAGTCAGTTTAAATAGTTTGAAAGTTCTTAATGAACTGCATTCATGAGTGTTAGGGTTGATTATTATTATAATTATTAATAAGTTCTAAATTAATTGTTCCCACCAATGGAACCTCATGGCCATTTGAAGTCTCGAATACATATATGTCCACTGATAAATTGAATCAAAGAACCAATTCTCCTCTCTTAATTGCCCCCACACTGTGGTTAGGGAGTGTTGGTTGTTTAAAAGATCAGAAAAAAAATCCACCTTGGCTGATAAAAATCTTAATTCTCATGACCTGGGGGGTTGAATAGTCTTTGAAATTACAAGGAGAAATTGGATGTTCAACACTCTTAGGCCCTAATGAGGCTGAATCGTGACTGATTGCAGTAAACTCACTGCAGATTCAGGCATTTTGACAACCAGAGGGTTAAATTTAATCCCAGCTGGCAAGTTGAATGTTTTAAGCTAGGCTGGGAGTTTGATTGAAACCGATCTAAAGCAAATCAAAAAATTCTGCACTGGGGATATATTTTAGAGTTGTTCAGCTTAAGTGTATCATGCAGCTGACAACAGAAGATTGATCTATTTTGAGAAAAGCAGACATTGATTGCAGTCTTGAACTGGGTCGAAATGTTCGACCCAGTCTCATATTGCCATCACGTCGTCGTCACCATCATTAATTTGGGTGTGTTTTCTTTTCTTTTTTTTTTTAAAATTTATTTTTCTGTTATTTGCAAAGCCATCTTCAATTTGTATTGCTCCAAAGTCTCAGTGTCACACTTATAAAAAGTCATTAATGAGAATCAGATTTGATGTTTTGCTTTGCTTGTGACTGTCTGCAGCCTGACAGATGTCAGCCTCTGACAAGGATTTATTTCTGTCAAGCCGTCAACTCAGCACTGACTGACTGGGGTGCATTCATGCCGCGAGAAGCAGGCCACCAGGGCTACGTGCCTTCTGGGTGAGATGGACCCACTGCTTGCATGATCAACTGGACTGGAAGGTTAGTTGAGTTCAGTAGTCAGTTTAAATAGTTTGAAAGTTCTTAATGAACTGCATTCATGAGTGTTAGGGTTGATTATTATTATAATTATTAATAAGTTCTAAATTAATTGTTCCCACCAATGGAACCTCATGGCCATTTGAAGTCTCGAATACATATATGTCCACTGATAAATTGAATCAAAGAACCAATTCTCCTCTCTTAATTGCCCCCACACTGTGGTTAGGGAGTGTTGGTTGTTTAAAAGATCAGAAAAAAAATCCACCTTGGCTGATAAAAATCTTAATTCTCATGACCTGGGGGGTTGAATAGTCTTTGAAATTACAAGGAGAAATTGGATGTTCAACACTCTTAGGCCCTAATGAGGCTGAATCGTGACTGATTGCAGTAAACTCACTGCAGATTCAGGCATTTTGACAACCAGAGGGTTAAATTTAATCCCAGCTGGCAAGTTGAATGTTTTAAGCTAGGCTGGGAGTTTGATTGAAACCGATCTAAAGCAAATCAAAAAATTCTGCACTGGGGATATATTTTAGAGTTGTTCAGCTTAAGTGTATCATGCAGCTGACAACAGAAGATTGATCTATTTTGAGAAAAGCAGACATTGATTGCAGTCTTGAACTGGGTCGAAATGTTCGACCCAGTCTCATATTGCCATCACGTCGTCGTCACCATCATTAATTTGGGTGTGTTTTCTTTTCTTTTTTTTTTTAAAATTTATTTTTCTGTTATTTGCAAAGCCATCTTCAATTTGTATTGCTCCAAAGTCTCAGTGTCACACTTATAAAAAGTCATTAATGAGAATCAGATTTGATGTTTTGCTTTGCTTGTGACTGTCTGCAGCCTGACAGATGTCAGCCTCTGACAAGGATTTATTTCTGTCAAGCCGTCAACTCAGCACTGACTGACTGGGGTGCATTCATGCCGCGAGAAGCAGGCCACCAGGGCTACGTGCCTTCTGGGTGAGATGGACCCACTGCTTGCATGATCAACTGGACTGGAAGGTTAGTTGAGTTCAGTAGTCAGTTTAAATAGTTTGAAAGTTCTTAATGAACTGCATTCATGAGTGTTAGGGTTGATTATTATTATAATTATTAATAAGTTCTAAATTAATTGTTCCCACCAATGGAACCTCATGGCCATTTGAAGTCTCGAATACATATATGTCCACTGATAAATTGAATCAAAGAACCAATTCTCCTCTCTTAATTGCCCCCACACTGTGGTTAGGGAGTGTTGGTTGTTTAAAAGATCAGAAAAAAAATCCACCTTGGCTGATAAAAATCTTAATTCTCATGACCTGGGGGGTTGAATAGTCTTTGAAATTACAAGGAGAAATTGGATGTTCAACACTCTTAGGCCCTAATGAGGCTGAATCGTGACTGATTGCAGTAAACTCACTGCAGATTCAGGCATTTTGACAACCAGAGTGTTAAATTTAATCCCAGCTGGCAAGTTGAATGTTTTAAGCTAGGCTGGGAGTTTGATTGAAACCGATCTAAAGCAAATCAAAAAATTCTGCACTGGGGATATATTTTAGAGTTGTTCAGCTTAAGTGTATCATGCAGCTGACAACAGAAGATTGATCTATTTTGAGAAAAGCAGACATTGATTGCAGTCTTGAACTGGGTCGAAATGTTCGACCCAGTCTCATATTGCCATCACGTCGTCGTCACCATCATTAATTTGGGTGTGTTTTCTTTTCTTTTTTTTTTTAAAATTTATTTTTCTGTTATTTGCAAAGCCATCTTCAATTTGTATTGCTCCAAAGTCTCAGTGTCACACTTATAAAAAGTCATTAATGAGAATCAGATTTGATGTTTTGCTTTGCTTGTGACTGTCTGCAGCCTGACAGATGTCAGCCTCTGACAAGGATTTATTTCTGTCAAGCCGTCAACTCAGCACTGACTGACTGGGGTGCATTCATGCCGCGAGAAGCAGGCCACCAGGGCTACGTGCCTTCTGGGTGAGATGGACCCACTGCTTGCATGATCAACTGGACTGGAAGGTTAGTTGAGTTCAGTAGTCAGTTTAAATAGTTTGAAAGTTCTTAATGAACTGCATTCATGAGTGTTAGGGTTGATTATTATTATAATTATTAATAAGTTCTAAATTAATTGTTCCCACCAATGGAACCTCATGGCCATTTGAAGTCTCGAATACATATATGTCCACTGATAAATTGAATCAAAGAACCAATTCTCCTCTCTTAATTGCCCCCACACTGTGGTTAGGGAGTGTTGGTTGTTTAAAAGATCAGAAAAAAAATCCACCTTGGCTGATAAAAATCTTAATTCTCATGACCTGGGGGGTTGAATAGTCTTTGAAATTACAAGGAGAAATTGGATGTTCAACACTCTTAGGCCCTAATGAGGCTGAATCGTGACTGATTGCAGTAAACTCACTGCAGATTCAGGCATTTTGACAACCAGAGGGTTAAATTTAATCCCAGCTGGCAAGTTGAATGTTTTAAGCTAGGCTGGGAGTTTGATTGAAACCGATCTAAAGCAAATCAAAAAATTCTGCACTGGGGATATATTTTAGAGTTGTTCAGCTTAAGTGTATCATGCAGCTGACAACAGAAGATTGATCTATTTTGAGAAAAGCAGACATTGATTGCAGTCTTGAACTGGGTCGAAATGTTCGACCCAGTCTCATATTGCCATCACGTCGTCGTCACCATCATTAATTTGGGTGTGTTTTCTTTTCTTTTTTTTTTTAAAATTTATTTTTCTGTTATTTGCAAAGCCATCTTCAATTTGTATTGCTCCAAAGTCTCAGTGTCACACTTATAAAAAGTCATTAATGAGAATCAGATTTGATGTTTTGCTTTGCTTGTGACTGTCTGCAGCCTGACAGATGTCAGCCTCTGACAAGGATTTATTTCTGTCAAGCCGTCAACTCAGCACTGACTGACTGGGGTGCATTCATGCCGCGAGAAGCAGGCCACCAGGGCTACGTGCCTTCTGGGTGAGATGGACCCACTGCTTGCATGATCAACTGGACTGGAAGGTTAGTTGAGTTCAGTAGTCAGTTTAAATAGTTTGAAAGTTCTTAATGAACTGCATTCATGAGTGTTAGGGTTGATTATTATTATAATTATTAATAAGTTCTAAATTAATTGTTCCCACCAATGGAACCTCATGGCCATTTGAAGTCTCGAATACATATATGTCCACTGATAAATTGAATCAAAGAACCAATTCTCCTCTCTTAATTGCCCCCACACTGTGGTTAGGGAGTGTTGGTTGTTTAAAAGATCAGAAAAAAAATCCACCTTGGCTGATAAAAATCTTAATTCTCATGACCTGGGGGGTTGAATAGTCTTTGAAATTACAAGGAGAAATTGGATGTTCAACACTCTTAGGCCCTAATGAGGCTGAATCGTGACTGATTGCAGTAAACTCACTGCAGATTCAGGCATTTTGACAACCAGAGGGTTAAATTTAATCCCAGCTGGCAAGTTGAATGTTTTAAGCTAGGCTGGGAGTTTGATTGAAACCGATCTAAAGCAAATCAAAAAATTCTGCACTGGGGATATATTTTAGAGTTGTTCAGCTTAAGTGTATCATGCAGCTGACAACAGAAGATTGATCTATTTTGAGAAAAGCAGACATTGATTGCAGTCTTGAACTGGGTCGAAATGTTCGACCCAGTCTCATATTGCCATCACGTCGTCGTCACCATCATTAATTTGGGTGTGTTTTCTTTTCTTTTTTTTTTTAAAATTTATTTTTCTGTTATTTGCAAAGCCATCTTCAATTTGTATTGCTCCAAAGTCTCAGTGTCACACTTATAAAAAGTCATTAATGAGAATCAGATTTGATGTTTTGCTTTGCTTGTGACTGTCTGCAGCCTGACAGATGTCAGCCTCTGACAAGGATTTATTTCTGTCAAGCCGTCAACTCAGCACTGACTGACTGGGGTGCATTCATGCCGCGAGAAGCAGGCCACCAGGGCTACGTGCCTTCTGGGTGAGATGGACCCACTGCTTGCATGATCAACTGGACTGGAAGGTTAGTTGAGTTCAGTAGTCAGTTTAAATAGTTTGAAAGTTCTTAATGAACTGCATTCATGAGTGTTAGGGTTGATTATTATTATAATTATTAATAAGTTCTAAATTAATTGTTCCCACCAATGGAACCTCATGGCCATTTGAAGTCTCGAATACATATATGTCCACTGATAAATTGAATCAAAGAACCAATTCTCCTCTCTTAATTGCCCCCACACTGTGGTTAGGGAGTGTTGGTTGTTTAAAAGATCAGAAAAAAAATCCACCTTGGCTGATAAAAATCTTAATTCTCATGACCTGGGGGGTTGAATAGTCTTTGAAATTACAAGGAGAAATTGGATGTTCAACACTCTTAGGCCCTAATGAGGCTGAATCGTGACTGATTGCAGTAAACTCACTGCAGATTCAGGCATTTTGACAACCAGAGGGTTAAATTTAATCCCAGCTGGCAAGTTGAATGTTTTAAGCTAGGCTGGGAGTTTGATTGAAACCGATCTAAAGCAAATCAAAAAATTCTGCACTGGGGATATATTTTAGAGTTGTTCAGCTTAAGTGTATCATGCAGCTGACAACAGAAGATTGATCTATTTTGAGAAAAGCAGACATTGATTGCAGTCTTGAACTGGGTCGAAATGTTCGACCCAGTCTCATATTGCCATCACGTCGTCGTCACCATCATTAATTTGGGTGTGTTTTCTTTTCTTTTTTTTTTTAAAATTTATTTTTCTGTTATTTGCAAAGCCATCTTCAATTTGTATTGCTCCAAAGTCTCAGTGTCACACTTATAAAAAGTCATTAATGAGAATCAGATTTGATGTTTTGCTTTGCTTGTGACTGTCTGCAGCCTGACAGATGTCAGCCTCTGACAAGGATTTATTTCTGTCAAGCCGTCAACTCAGCACTGACTGACTGGGGTGCATTCATGCCGCGAGAAGCAGGCCACCAGGGCTACGTGCCTTCTGGGTGAGATGGACCCACTGCTTGCATGATCAACTGGACTGGAAGGTTAGTTGAGTTCAGTAGTCAGTTTAAATAGTTTGAAAGTTCTTAATGAACTGCATTCATGAGTGTTAGGGTTGATTATTATTATAATTATTAATAAGTTCTAAATTAATTGTTCCCACCAATGGAACCTCATGGCCATTTGAAGTCTCGAATACATATATGTCCACTGATAAATTGAATCAAAGAACCAATTCTCCTCTCTTAATTGCCCCCACACTGTGGTTAGGGAGTGTTGGTTGTTTAAAAGATCAGAAAAAAAATCCACCTTGGCTGATAAAAATCTTAATTCTCATGACCTGGGGGGTTGAATAGTCTTTGAAATTACAAGGAGAAATTGGATGTTCAACACTCTTAGGCCCTAATGAGGCTGAATCGTGACTGATTGCAGTAAACTCACTGCAGATTCAGGCATTTTGACAACCAGAGGGTTAAATTTAATCCCAGCTGGCAAGTTGAATGTTTTAAGCTAGGCTGGGAGTTTGATTGAAACCGATCTAAAGCAAATCAAAAAATTCTGCACTGGGGATATATTTTAGAGTTGTTCAGCTTAAGTGTATCATGCAGCTGACAACAGAAGATTGATCTATTTTGAGAAAAGCAGACATTGATTGCAGTCTTGAACTGGGTCGAAATGTTCGACCCAGTCTCATATTGCCATCACGTCGTCGTCACCATCATTAATTTGGGTGTGTTTTCTTTTCTTTTTTTTTTTAAAATTTATTTTTCTGTTATTTGCAAAGCCATCTTCAATTTGTATTGCTCCAAAGTCTCAGTGTCACACTTATAAAAAGTCATTAATGAGAATCAGATTTGATGTTTTGCTTTGCTTGTGACTGTCTGCAGCCTGACAGATGTCAGCCTCTGACAAGGATTTATTTCTGTCAAGCCGTCAACTCAGCACTGACTGACTGGGGTGCATTCATGCCGCGAGAAGCAGGCCACCAGGGCTACGTGCCTTCTGGGTGAGATGGACCCACTGCTTGCATGATCAACTGGACTGGAAGGTTAGTTGAGTTCAGTAGTCAGTTTAAATAGTTTGAAAGTTCTTAATGAACTGCATTCATGAGTGTTAGGGTTGATTATTATTATAATTATTAATAAGTTCTAAATTAATTGTTCCCACCAATGGAACCTCATGGCCATTTGAAGTCTCGAATACATATATGTCCACTGATAAATTGAATCAAAGAACCAATTCTCCTCTCTTAATTGCCCCCACACTGTGGTTAGGGAGTGTTGGTTGTTTAAAAGATCAGAAAAAAAATCCACCTTGGCTGATAAAAATCTTAATTCTCATGACCTGGGGGGTTGAATAGTCTTTGAAATTACAAGGAGAAATTGGATGTTCAACACTCTTAGGCCCTAATGAGGCTGAATCGTGACTGATTGCAGTAAACTCACTGCAGATTCAGGCATTTTGACAACCAGAGGGTTAAATTTAATCCCAGCTGGCAAGTTGAATGTTTTAAGCTAGGCTGGGAGTTTGATTGAAACCGATCTAAAGCAAATCAAAAAATTCTGCACTGGGGATATATTTTAGAGTTGTTCAGCTTAAGTGTATCATGCAGCTGACAACAGAAGATTGATCTATTTTGAGAAAAGCAGACATTGATTGCAGTCTTGAACTGGGTCGAAATGTTCGACCCAGTCTCATATTGCCATCACGTCGTCGTCACCATCATTAATTTGGGTGTGTTTTCTTTTCTTTTTTTTTTTAAAATTTATTTTTCTGTTATTTGCAAAGCCATCTTCAATTTGTATTGCTCCAAAGTCTCAGTGTCACACTTATAAAAAGTCATTAATGAGAATCAGATTTGATGTTTTGCTTTGCTTGTGACTGTCTGCAGCCTGACAGATGTCAGCCTCTGACAAGGATTTATTTCTGTCAAGCCGTCAACTCAGCACTGACTGACTGGGGTGCATTCATGCCGCGAGAAGCAGGCCACCAGGGCTACGTGCCTTCTGGGTGAGATGGACCCACTGCTTGCATGATCAACTGGACTGGAAGGTTAGTTGAGTTCAGTAGTCAGTTTAAATAGTTTGAAAGTTCTTAATGAACTGCATTCATGAGTGTTAGGGTTGATTATTATTATAATTATTAATAAGTTCTAAATTAATTGTTCCCACCAATGGAACCTCATGGCCATTTGAAGTCTCGAATACATATATGTCCACTGATAAATTGAATCAAAGAACCAATTCTCCTCTCTTAATTGCCCCCACACTGTGGTTAGGGAGTGTTGGTTGTTTAAAAGATCAGAAAAAAAATCCACCTTGGCTGATAAAAATCTTAATTCTCATGACCTGGGGGGTTGAATAGTCTTTGAAATTACAAGGAGAAATTGGATGTTCAACACTCTTAGGCCCTAATGAGGCTGAATCGTGACTGATTGCAGTAAACTCACTGCAGATTCAGGCATTTTGACAACCAGAGGGTTAAATTTAATCCCAGCTGGCAAGTTGAATGTTTTAAGCTAGGCTGGGAGTTTGATTGAAACCGATCTAAAGCAAATCAAAAAATTCTGCACTGGGGATATATTTTAGAGTTGTTCAGCTTAAGTGTATCATGCAGCTGACAACAGAAGATTGATCTATTTTGAGAAAAGCAGACATTGATTGCAGTCTTGAACTGGGTCGAAATGTTCGACCCAGTCTCATATTGCCATCACGTCGTCGTCACCATCATTAATTTGGGTGTGTTTTCTTTTCTTTTTTTTTTAAAATTTATTTTTCTGTTATTTGCAAAGCCATCTTCAATTTGTATTGCTCCAAAGTCTCAGTGTCACACTTATAAAAAGTCATTAATGAGAATCAGATTTGATGTTTTGCTTTGCTTGTGACTGTCTGCAGCCTGACAGATGTCAGCCTCTGACAAGGATTTATTTCTGTCAAGCCGTCAACTCAGCACTGACTGACTGGGGTGCATTCATGCCGCGAGAAGCAGGCCACCAGGGCTACGTGCCTTCTGGGTGAGATGGACCCACTGCTTGCATGATCAACTGGACTGGAAGGTTAGTTGAGTTCAGTAGTCAGTTTAAATAGTTTGAAAGTTCTTAATGAACTGCATTCATGAGTGTTAGGGTTGATTATTATTATAATTATTAATAAGTTCTAAATTAATTGTTCCCACCAATGGAACCTCATGGCCATTTGAAGTCTCGAATACATATATGTCCACTGATAAATTGAATCAAAGAACCAATTCTCCTCTCTTAATTGCCCCCACACTGTGGTTAGGGAGTGTTGGTTGTTTAAAAGATCAGAAAAAAAATCCACCTTGGCTGATAAAAATCTTAATTCTCATGACCTGGGGGGTTGAATAGTCTTTGAAATTACAAGGAGAAATTGGATGTTCAACACTCTTAGGCCCTAATGAGGCTGAATCGTGACTGATTGCAGTAAACTCACTGCAGATTCAGGCATTTTGACAACCAGAGGGTTAAATTTAATCCCAGCTGGCAAGTTGAATGTTTTAAGCTAGGCTGGGAGTTTGATTGAAACCGATCTAAAGCAAATCAAAAAATTCTGCACTGGGGATATATTTTAGAGTTGTTCAGCTTAAGTGTATCATGCAGCTGACAACAGAAGATTGATCTATTTTGAGAAAAGCAGACATTGATTGCAGTCTTGAACTGGGTCGAAATGTTCGACCCAGTCTCATATTGCCATCACGTCGTCGTCACCATCATTAATTTGGGTGTGTTTTCTTTTCTTTTTTTTTTTAAAATTTATTTTTCTGTTATTTGCAAAGCCATCTTCAATTTGTATTGCTCCAAAGTCTCAGTGTCACACTTATAAAAAGTCATTAATGAGAATCAGATTTGATGTTTTGCTTTGCTTGTGACTGTCTGCAGCCTGACAGATGTCAGCCTCTGACAAGGATTTATTTCTGTCAAGCCGTCAACTCAGCACTGACTGACTGGGGTGCATTCATGCCGCGAGAAGCAGGCCACCAGGGCTACGTGCCTTCTGGGTGAGATGGACCCACTGCTTGCATGATCAACTGGACTGGAAGGTTAGTTGAGTTCAGTAGTCAGTTTAAATAGTTTGAAAGTTCTTAATGAACTGCATTCATGAGTGTTAGGGTTGATTATTATTATAATTATTAATAAGTTCTAAATTAATTGTTCCCACCAATGGAACCTCATGGCCATTTGAAGTCTCGAATACATATATGTCCACTGATAAATTGAATCAAAGAACCAATTCTCCTCTCTTAATTGCCCCCACACTGTGGTTAGGGAGTGTTGGTTGTTTAAAAGATCAGAAAAAAAATCCACCTTGGCTGATAAAAATCTTAATTCTCATGACCTGGGGGGTTGAATAGTCTTTGAAATTACAAGGAGAAATTGGATGTTCAACACTCTTAGGCCCTAATGAGGCTGAATCGTGACTGATTGCAGTAAACTCACTGCAGATTCAGGCATTTTGACAACCAGAGGGTTAAATTTAATCCCAGCTGGCAAGTTGAATGTTTTAAGCTAGGCTGGGAGTTTGATTGAAACCGATCTAAAGCAAATCAAAAAATTCTGCACTGGGGATATATTTTAGAGTTGTTCAGCTTAAGTGTATCATGCAGCTGACAACAGAAGATTGATCTATTTTGAGAAAAGCAGACATTGATTGCAGTCTTGAACTGGGTCGAAATGTTCGACCCAGTCTCATATTGCCATCACGTCGTCGTCACCATCATTAATTTGGGTGTGTTTTCTTTTCTTTTTTTTTTTAAAATTTATTTTTCTGTTATTTGCAAAGCCATCTTCAATTTGTATTGCTCCAAAGTCTCAGTGTCACACTTATAAAAAGTCATTAATGAGAATCAGATTTGATGTTTTGCTTTGCTTGTGACTGTCTGCAGCCTGACAGATGTCAGCCTCTGACAAGGATTTATTTCTGTCAAGCCGTCAACTCAGCACTGACTGACTGGGGTGCATTCATGCCGCGAGAAGCAGGCCACCAGGGCTACGTGCCTTCTGGGTGAGATGGACCCACTGCTTGCATGATCAACTGGACTGGAAGGTTAGTTGAGTTCAGTAGTCAGTTTAAATAGTTTGAAAGTTCTTAATGAACTGCATTCATGAGTGTTAGGGTTGATTATTATTATAATTATTAATAAGTTCTAAATT
>NW_028146272.1:15000-16700 GCF_977016875.1 Pavona decussata
ACAGTGGAGACCTCAGATTTTACGGGAACATGATCAACTTTCGACACACCTCTCAGCACGAGCAGTTACATAGAAATCCATCAGGAAAGTCGTGCTGTGAAGAGGTCTTTCGACTAAGAAAAATGGTGGTGTGAGGAGGAGTCACCTAAATCAGAGAAAAATACTCTTATAGGAGACTGCTACGAAAGACATTTCTGAGTCCACTGGCCCTAGTCCCCTAATAAGTGTATTTCTGTTTGTTTTAAGAAGGTCCTCCTGACATCACCAATCTTCTGTCTTCAATCCTAACCCCAACGTTAACCCTAACGCTAACCCTAACCCTACCTCCCTCAGGGGCAGTTCTATGGTTATGATCCCACGGTAGGCAGAAAAACTATCCCAATCTAGGTTTTCTTGTATGCTGACTCCATTTTAAATGCTTTTACTTGAGTCTGACAAAGGCAAAGCCAAATACTCACCCCTATATGGACGGGGAAGCAAAGTGCGGATTTTGGTAGGTCGGCATTTTCAATCAGGAATGTTGCCATTCGAAAGAGCGTCCAAAAAAACTTGGTTGGGACACATTTATTTTAGAAATTAGCGACCTAACCAGAAGTGCACTTTTTGGTGGGCCTACCCTACCCCCCTCAGGAGCAGTTCTATGGTTATAATACCACGGAAGGCACAAAACCTATCCCAAACTAGGTTTTCTTGTATGCTGATTCCATTTTCAATGTGTTTCCTTGACTCTGACGAAAGCAAAGCCAAATACTCACCCCTATATGGACGGGGAAGCAAAGTGCGGATTTTGGTAGGTCGGCATTTTCAATCAGGAATGTTGCCATTCGAAAGAGCGTCCAAAAAAACTTGGTTGGGACACATTTATTTTAGAAATTAGCGACCTAACCAGAAGTGCACTTTTTGGTGGGCCTACCCTACCCCCCTCAGGAGCAGTTCTATGGTTATAATACCACGGAAGGCACAAAACCTATCCCAAACTAGGTTTTCTTGTATGCTGATTCCATTTTCAATGTGTTTCCTTGACTCTGACGGAAGCAAAGTCAAATACTCACCTCTATATGGACGGGGAAGCAAAGTGCGGATTTTGGTAGGTCGCCATTTTCAATCGGGAATGTTGCCATTCGAAAGAGCGTCTAAAAGAACTTGGCTGGAACACATTTTTGCTATAAATTGTTGACCTAAGTATATAAGCAAGTATATAAGCAAATACTCGTTACATAGCATAAATAGCCTCTAAACACCCGAAAAACCTCTCCAAATATCATTTAAACCTTTTTCCTAACCCTAACACTTACCCTAACCCTAACCCTAACCCCATTTCAAACCCTAATTCTAAGTCAGAGGTCCTCCTCACACCACCAATTTTTTTGGTAGGTCAAAAGACCTCCCCACACCACAGAATTTTCGAAGTCGAGGTCCTTCTCATACCAAACAATTTTTCTAAGAGTTTTTCTAAAAATTTTGAGGACTTTTCACTTAGAAAAGAATTGGGTTTTGTGGTGGACCTTTCAGTTACAAAATATTAAATTGTGTGAGGAGGACTTTTGACTTTGAAAATATTTTGTGGTGTGAGGAGGACCTTTGACTTAAAAAATATTTCATGGTGTGAGGAGGACTTTTGACCTTGTCAAAAAAAAGATGTGATACAAATCTTAGAACAAAGGCTTAATCTCAGAAGATCGTAGCAACAAGGCTACTCT
>NW_028146273.1:0-15000 GCF_977016875.1 Pavona decussata
ATTTGAAGTCTCGAATACATATATGTCCACTGATAAATTGAATCAAAGAACCAATTCTCCTCTCTTAATTGCCCCCACACTGTGGTTAGGGAGTGTTGGTTGTTTAAAAGATCAGAAAAAAAATCCACCTTGGCTGATAAAAATCTTAATTCTCATGACCTGGGGGGTTGAATAGTCTTTGAAATTACAAGGAGAAATTGGATGTTCAACACTCTTAGGCCCTAATGAGGCTGAATCGTGACTGATTGCAGTAAACTCACTGCAGATTCAGGATTTTGACAACCAGAGGGTTAAATTTAATCCCAGCTGGCAAGTTGAATGTTTTAAGCTAGGCTGGGAGTTTGATTGAAACCGATCTAAAGCAAATCAAAAAATTCTGCACTGGGGATATATTTTAGAGTTGTTCAGCTTAAGTGTATCATGCAGCTGACAACAGAAGATTGATCTATTTTGAGAAAAGCAGACATTGATTGCAGTCTTGAACTGGGTCGAAATGTTCGACCCAGTCTCATATTGCCATCACGTCGTCGTCACCATCATTAATTTGGGTGTGTTTTCTTTTCTTTTTTTTTTTAAAATTTATTTTTCTGTTATTTGCAAAGCCATCTTCAATTTGTATTGCTCCAAAGTCTCAGTGTCACACTTATAAAAAGTCATTAATGAGAATCAGATTTGATGTTTTGCTTTGCTTGTGACTGTCTGCAGCCTGACAGATGTCAGCCTCTGACAAGGATTTATTTCTGTCAAGCCGTCAACTCAGCACTGACTGACTGGGGTGCATTCATGCCGCGAGAAGCAGGCCACCAGGGCTACGTGCCTTCTGGGTGAGATGGACCCACTGCTTGCATGATCAACTGGACTGGAAGGTTAGTTGAGTTCAGTAGTCAGTTTAAATAGTTTGAAAGTTCTTAATGAACTGCATTCATGAGTGTTAGGGTTGATTATTATTATAATTATTAATAAGTTCTAAATTAATTGTTCCCACCAATGGAACCTCATGGCCATTTGAAGTCTCGAATACATATATGTCCACTGATAAATTGAATCAAAGAACCAATTCTCCTCTCTTAATTGCCCCCACACTGTGGTTAGGGAGTGTTGGTTGTTTAAAAGATCAGAAAAAAAATCCACCTTGGCTGATAAAAATCTTAATTCTCATGACCTGGGGGGTTGAATAGTCTTTGAAATTACAAGGAGAAATTGGATGTTCAACACTCTTAGGCCCTAATGAGGCTGAATCGTGACTGATTGCAGTAAACTCACTGCAGATTCAGGCATTTTGACAACCAGAGGGTTAAATTTAATCCCAGCTGGCAAGTTGAATGTTTTAAGCTAGGCTGGGAGTTTGATTGAAACCGATCTAAAGCAAATCAAAAAATTCTGCACTGGGGATATATTTTAGAGTTGTTCAGCTTAAGTGTATCATGCAGCTGACAACAGAAGATTGATCTATTTTGAGAAAAGCAGACATTGATTGCAGTCTTGAACTGGGTCGAAATGTTCGACCCAGTCTCATATTGCCATCACGTCGTCGTCACCATCATTAATTTGGGTGTGTTTTCTTTTCTTTTTTTTTTTAAAATTTATTTTTCTGTTATTTGCAAAGCCATCTTCAATTTGTATTGCTCCAAAGTCTCAGTGTCACACTTATAAAAAGTCATTAATGAGAATCAGATTTGATGTTTTGCTTTGCTTGTGACTGTCTGCAGCCTGACAGATGTCAGCCTCTGACAAGGATTTATTTCTGTCAAGCCGTCAACTCAGCACTGACTGACTGGGGTGCATTCATGCCGCGAGAAGCAGGCCACCAGGGCTACGTGCCTTCTGGGTGAGATGGACCCACTGCTTGCATGATCAACTGGACTGGAAGGTTAGTTGAGTTCAGTAGTCAGTTTAAATAGTTTGAAAGTTCTTAATGAACTGCATTCATGAGTGTTAGGGTTGATTATTATTATAATTATTAATAAGTTCTAAATTAATTGTTCCCACCAATGGAACCTCATGGCCATTTGAAGTCTCGAATACATATATGTCCACTGATAAATTGAATCAAAGAACCAATTCTCCTCTCTTAATTGCCCCCACACTGTGGTTAGGGAGTGTTGGTTGTTTAAAAGATCAGAAAAAAAATCCACCTTGGCTGATAAAAATCTTAATTCTCATGACCTGGGGGGTTGAATAGTCTTTGAAATTACAAGGAGAAATTGGATGTTCAACACTCTTAGGCCCTAATGAGGCTGAATCGTGACTGATTGCAGTAAACTCACTGCAGATTCAGGCATTTTGACAACCAGAGGGTTAAATTTAATCCCAGCTGGCAAGTTGAATGTTTTAAGCTAGGCTGGGAGTTTGATTGAAACCGATCTAAAGCAAATCAAAAAATTCTGCACTGGGGATATATTTTAGAGTTGTTCAGCTTAAGTGTATCATGCAGCTGACAACAGAAGATTGATCTATTTTGAGAAAAGCAGACATTGATTGCAGTCTTGAACTGGGTCGAAATGTTCGACCCAGTCTCATATTGCCATCACGTCGTCGTCACCATCATTAATTTGGGTGTGTTTTCTTTTCTTTTTTTTTTTAAAATTTATTTTTCTGTTATTTGCAAAGCCATCTTCAATTTGTATTGCTCCAAAGTCTCAGTGTCACACTTATAAAAAGTCATTAATGAGAATCAGATTTGATGTTTTGCTTTGCTTGTGACTGTCTGCAGCCTGACAGATGTCAGCCTCTGACAAGGATTTATTTCTGTCAAGCCGTCAACTCAGCACTGACTGACTGGGGTGCATTCATGCCGCGAGAAGCAGGCCACCAGGGCTACGTGCCTTCTGGGTGAGATGGACCCACTGCTTGCATGATCAACTGGACTGGAAGGTTAGTTGAGTTCAGTAGTCAGTTTAAATAGTTTGAAAGTTCTTAATGAACTGCATTCATGAGTGTTAGGGTTGATTATTATTATAATTATTAATAAGTTCTAAATTAATTGTTCCCACCAATGGAACCTCATGGCCATTTGAAGTCTCGAATACATATATGTCCACTGATAAATTGAATCAAAGAACCAATTCTCCTCTCTTAATTGCCCCCACACTGTGGTTAGGGAGTGTTGGTTGTTTAAAAGATCAGAAAAAAAATCCACCTTGGCTGATAAAAATCTTAATTCTCATGACCTGGGGGGTTGAATAGTCTTTGAAATTACAAGGAGAAATTGGATGTTCAACACTCTTAGGCCCTAATGAGGCTGAATCGTGACTGATTGCAGTAAACTCACTGCAGATTCAGGCATTTTGACAACCAGAGGGTTAAATTTAATCCCAGCTGGCAAGTTGAATGTTTTAAGCTAGGCTGGGAGTTTGATTGAAACCGATCTAAAGCAAATCAAAAAATTCTGCACTGGGGATATATTTTAGAGTTGTTCAGCTTAAGTGTATCATGCAGCTGACAACAGAAGATTGATCTATTTTGAGAAAAGCAGACATTGATTGCAGTCTTGAACTGGGTCGAAATGTTCGACCCAGTCTCATATTGCCATCACGTCGTCGTCACCATCATTAATTTGGGTGTGTTTTCTTTTCTTTTTTTTTTTAAAATTTATTTTTCTGTTATTTGCAAAGCCATCTTCAATTTGTATTGCTCCAAAGTCTCAGTGTCACACTTATAAAAAGTCATTAATGAGAATCAGATTTGATGTTTTGCTTTGCTTGTGACTGTCTGCAGCCTGACAGATGTCAGCCTCTGACAAGGATTTATTTCTGTCAAGCCGTCAACTCAGCACTGACTGACTGGGGTGCATTCATGCCGCGAGAAGCAGGCCACCAGGGCTACGTGCCTTCTGGGTGAGATGGACCCACTGCTTGCATGATCAACTGGACTGGAAGGTTAGTTGAGTTCAGTAGTCAGTTTAAATAGTTTGAAAGTTCTTAATGAACTGCATTCATGAGTGTTAGGGTTGATTATTATTATAATTATTAATAAGTTCTAAATTAATTGTTCCCACCAATGGAACCTCATGGCCATTTGAAGTCTCGAATACATATATGTCCACTGATAAATTGAATCAAAGAACCAATTCTCCTCTCTTAATTGCCCCCACACTGTGGTTAGGGAGTGTTGGTTGTTTAAAAGATCAGAAAAAAAATCCACCTTGGCTGATAAAAATCTTAATTCTCATGACCTGGGGGGTTGAATAGTCTTTGAAATTACAAGGAGAAATTGGATGTTCAACACTCTTAGGCCCTAATGAGGCTGAATCGTGACTGATTGCAGTAAACTCACTGCAGATTCAGGCATTTTGACAACCAGAGGGTTAAATTTAATCCCAGCTGGCAAGTTGAATGTTTTAAGCTAGGCTGGGAGTTTGATTGAAACCGATCTAAAGCAAATCAAAAAATTCTGCACTGGGGATATATTTTAGAGTTGTTCAGCTTAAGTGTATCATGCAGCTGACAACAGAAGATTGATCTATTTTGAGAAAAGCAGACATTGATTGCAGTCTTGAACTGGGTCGAAATGTTCGACCCAGTCTCATATTGCCATCACGTCGTCGTCACCATCATTAATTTGGGTGTGTTTTCTTTTCTTTTTTTTTTTAAAATTTATTTTTCTGTTATTTGCAAAGCCATCTTCAATTTGTATTGCTCCAAAGTCTCAGTGTCACACTTATAAAAAGTCATTAATGAGAATCAGATTTGATGTTTTGCTTTGCTTGTGACTGTCTGCAGCCTGACAGATGTCAGCCTCTGACAAGGATTTATTTCTGTCAAGCCGTCAACTCAGCACTGACTGACTGGGGTGCATTCATGCCGCGAGAAGCAGGCCACCAGGGCTACGTGCCTTCTGGGTGAGATGGACCCACTGCTTGCATGATCAACTGGACTGGAAGGTTAGTTGAGTTCAGTAGTCAGTTTAAATAGTTTGAAAGTTCTTAATGAACTGCATTCATGAGTGTTAGGGTTGATTATTATTATAATTATTAATAAGTTCTAAATTAATTGTTCCCACCAATGGAACCTCATGGCCATTTGAAGTCTCGAATACATATATGTCCACTGATAAATTGAATCAAAGAACCAATTCTCCTCTCTTAATTGCCCCCACACTGTGGTTAGGGAGTGTTGGTTGTTTAAAAGATCAGAAAAAAAATCCACCTTGGCTGATAAAAATCTTAATTCTCATGACCTGGGGGGTTGAATAGTCTTTGAAATTACAAGGAGAAATTGGATGTTCAACACTCTTAGGCCCTAATGAGGCTGAATCGTGACTGATTGCAGTAAACTCACTGCAGATTCAGGCATTTTGACAACCAGAGGGTTAAATTTAATCCCAGCTGGCAAGTTGAATGTTTTAAGCTAGGCTGGGAGTTTGATTGAAACCGATCTAAAGCAAATCAAAAAATTCTGCACTGGGGATATATTTTAGAGTTGTTCAGCTTAAGTGTATCATGCAGCTGACAACAGAAGATTGATCTATTTTGAGAAAAGCAGACATTGATTGCAGTCTTGAACTGGGTCGAAATGTTCGACCCAGTCTCATATTGCCATCACGTCGTCGTCACCATCATTAATTTGGGTGTGTTTTCTTTTCTTTTTTTTTTTAAAATTTATTTTTCTGTTATTTGCAAAGCCATCTTCAATTTGTATTGCTCCAAAGTCTCAGTGTCACACTTATAAAAAGTCATTAATGAGAATCAGATTTGATGTTTTGCTTTGCTTGTGACTGTCTGCAGCCTGACAGATGTCAGCCTCTGACAAGGATTTATTTCTGTCAAGCCGTCAACTCAGCACTGACTGACTGGGGTGCATTCATGCCGCGAGAAGCAGGCCACCAGGGCTACGTGCCTTCTGGGTGAGATGGACCCACTGCTTGCATGATCAACTGGACTGGAAGGTTAGTTGAGTTCAGTAGTCAGTTTAAATAGTTTGAAAGTTCTTAATGAACTGCATTCATGAGTGTTAGGGTTGATTATTATTATAATTATTAATAAGTTCTAAATTAATTGTTCCCACCAATGGAACCTCATGGCCATTTGAAGTCTCGAATACATATATGTCCACTGATAAATTGAATCAAAGAACCAATTCTCCTCTCTTAATTGCCCCCACACTGTGGTTAGGGAGTGTTGGTTGTTTAAAAGATCAGAAAAAAAATCCACCTTGGCTGATAAAAATCTTAATTCTCATGACCTGGGGGGTTGAATAGTCTTTGAAATTACAAGGAGAAATTGGATGTTCAACACTCTTAGGCCCTAATGAGGCTGAATCGTGACTGATTGCAGTAAACTCACTGCAGATTCAGGCATTTTGACAACCAGAGGGTTAAATTTAATCCCAGCTGGCAAGTTGAATGTTTTAAGCTAGGCTGGGAGTTTGATTGAAACCGATCTAAAGCAAATCAAAAAATTCTGCACTGGGGATATATTTTAGAGTTGTTCAGCTTAAGTGTATCATGCAGCTGACAACAGAAGATTGATCTATTTTGAGAAAAGCAGACATTGATTGCAGTCTTGAACTGGGTCGAAATGTTCGACCCAGTCTCATATTGCCATCACGTCGTCGTCACCATCATTAATTTGGGTGTGTTTTTCTTTTTTTTTTTTTTTTTTTAAATTTATTTTTCTGTTATTTGCAAAGCCATCTGAATTTGTATTGCTCCAAAGTCTCAGTGTCACACTTATAAAAAGTCATTAATGAGAATTAGATTTGATGTTTTGCTTTGCTTGTGACTGTCTGCAGCCTGACAGATGTCAGCCTCTGACAAGGATTTATTTCTGTCAAGCCGTCAACTCAGCACTGACTGACTGGGGTGCATTCATGCCGCGAGAAGCAGGCCACCAGGGCTACGTGCCTTCTGGGTGAGATGGACCCACTGCTTGCATGATCAACTGGACTGGAAGGTTAGTTGAGTTCAGTAGTCAGTTTAAAAAGTTTGAAAGTTCTTAATGAACTGCATTCATGAGTGTTAGGGTTGATTATTATTATAATTATTAATAAGTTCTAAATTAATTGTGCCCACCGATGGAACCTCATGACCATTTTAAGTCTCGAATACATATATGTCCACTGATAAATTGAATCAAAGAACCAATTCTCCTCTCTTAATTGCCCCCACACTGTGGTTAGGGAGTGTTGGTTGTTTAAAAGATCAGAAAAAAAATCCACCTTGGCTGATAAAAATCTTAATTCTCATGACCTGGGGGGTTGAATAGTCTTTGAAATTACAAGGAGAAATTGGATGTTCAACACTCTTAGGCCCTAATGAGGCTGAATCGTGACTGATTGCAGTAAACTCACTGCAGATTCAGGCATTTTGACAACCAGAGGGTTAAGTTTAATCCCAGCTGGCAAGTTGAATGTTTTAAGCTAGGCTGGGAGTTTGATTGAAACCGATCTAAAGCAAATCAAAAAATTCTGCACTGGGGATATATTTTAGAGTTGTTCAGCTTAAGTGTATCATGCAGCTGACAACAGAAGATTGATCTATTTTGAGAAAAGCAGACATTGATTGCAGTCTTGAACTGGCTCGAAATGTTCGACCCAGTCTCATATTGTCATCACGTCGTCGTCACCATCATTAATTTGGGTGTGTTTTCTTTTTTTTTTTTTTTTTTTAAATTTATTTTTCTGTTATTTGCAAAGCCATCTGAATTTGTATTGCTCCAAAGTCTCAGTGTCACACTTATAAAAAGTCATTAATGAGAATCAGATTTGATGTTTTGCTTTGCTTGTGACTGTCTGCAGCCTGACAGATGTCAGCCTCTGACAAGGATTTATTTCTGTCAAGCCGTCAACTCAGCACTGACTGACTGGGGTGCATTCATGCCGCGAGAAGCAGGCCACCAGGGCTACGTGCCTTCTGGGTGAGATGGACCCACTGCTTGCATGATCAACTGGACTGGAAGGTTAGTTGAGTTCAGTAGTCAGTTTAAAAAGTTTGAAAGTTCTTAATGAACTGCATTCATGAGTGTTAGGGTTGATTATTATTATAATTATTAATAAGTTCTAAATTAATTGTGCCCACCGATGGAACCTCATGACCATTTTAAGTCTCGAATACATATATGTCCACTGATAAATTGAATCAAAGAACCAATTCTCCTCTCTTAATTGCCCCCACACTGTGGTTAGGGAGTGTTGGTTGTTTAAAAGATCAGAAAAAAAATCCACCTTGGCTGATAAAAATCTTAATTCTCATGACCTGGGGGGTTGAATAGTCTTTGAAATTACAAGGAGAAATTGGATGTTCAACACTCTTAGGCCCTAATGAGGCTGAATCGTGACTGATTGCAGTAAACTCACTGCAGATTCAGGCATTTTGACAACCAGAGGGTTAAGTTTAATCCCAGCTGGCAAGTTGAATGTTTTAAGCTAGGCTGGGAGTTTGATTGAAACCGATCTAAAGCAAATCAAAAAATTCTGCACTGGGGATATATTTTAGAGTTGTTCAGCTTAAGTGTATCATGCAGCTGACAACAGAAGATTGATCTATTTTGAGAAAAGCAGACATTGATTGCAGTCTTGAACTGGCTCGAAATGTTCGACCCAGTCTCATATTGTCATCACGTCGTCGTCACCATCATTAATTTGGGTGTGTTTTCTTTTTTTTTTTTTTTTTTTAAATTTATTTTTCTGTTATTTGCAAAGCCATCTGAATTTGTATTGCTCCAAAGTCTCAGTGTCACACTTATAAAAAGTCATTAATGAGAATCAGATTTGATGTTTTGCTTTGCTTGTGACTGTCTGCAGCCTGACAGATGTCAGCCTCTGACAAGGATTTATTTCTGTCAAGCCGTCAACTCAGCACTGACTGACTGGGGTGCATTCATGCCGCGAGAAGCAGGCCACCAGGGCTACGTGCCTTCTGGGTGAGATGGACCCACTGCTTGCATGATCAACTGGACTGGAAGGTTAGTTGAGTTCAGTAGTCAGTTTAAAAAGTTTGAAAGTTCTTAATGAACTGCATTCATGAGTGTTAGGGTTGATTATTATTATAATTATTAATAAGTTCTAAATTAATTGTGCCCACCGATGGAACCTCATGACCATTTTAAGTCTCGAATACATATATGTCCACTGATAAATTGAATCAAAGAACCAATTCTCCTCTCTTAATTGCCCCCACACTGTGGTTAGGGAGTGTTGGTTGTTTAAAAGATCAGAAAAAAAATCCACCTTGGCTGATAAAAATCTTAATTCTCATGACCTGGGGGGTTGAATAGTCTTTGAAATTACAAGGAGAAATTGGATGTTCAACACTCTTAGGCCCTAATGAGGCTGAATCGTGACTGATTGCAGTAAACTCACTGCAGATTCAGGCATTTTGACAACCAGAGGGTTAAGTTTAATCCCAGCTGGCAAGTTGAATGTTTTAAGCTAGGCTGGGAGTTTGATTGAAACCGATCTAAAGCAAATCAAAAAATTCTGCACTGGGGATATATTTTAGAGTTGTTCAGCTTAAGTGTATCATGCAGCTGACAACAGAAGATTGATCTATTTTGAGAAAAGCAGACATTGATTGCAGTCTTGAACTGGCTCGAAATGTTCGACCCAGTCTCATATTGTCATCACGTCGTCGTCACCATCATTAATTTGGGTGTGTTTTCTTTTTTTTTTTTTTTTTTTAAATTTATTTTTCTGTTATTTGCAAAGCCATCTGAATTTGTATTGCTCCAAAGTCTCAGTGTCACACTTATAAAAAGTCATTAATGAGAATCAGATTTGATGTTTTGCTTTGCTTGTGACTGTCTGCAGCCTGACAGATGTCAGCCTCTGACAAGGATTTATTTCTGTCAAGCCGTCAACTCAGCACTGACTGACTGGGGTGCATTCATGCCGCGAGAAGCAGGCCACCAGGGCTACGTGCCTTCTGGGTGAGATGGACCCACTGCTTGCATGATCAACTGGACTGGAAGGTTAGTTGAGTTCAGTAGTCAGTTTAAAAAGTTTGAAAGTTCTTAATGAACTGCATTCATGAGTGTTAGGGTTGATTATTATTATAATTATTAATAAGTTCTAAATTAATTGTGCCCACCGATGGAACCTCATGACCATTTTAAGTCTCGAATACATATATGTCCACTGATAAATTGAATCAAAGAACCAATTCTCCTCTCTTAATTGCCCCCACACTGTGGTTAGGGAGTGTTGGTTGTTTAAAAGATCAGAAAAAAAATCCACCTTGGCTGATAAAAATCTTAATTCTCATGACCTGGGGGGTTGAATAGTCTTTGAAATTACAAGGAGAAATTGGATGTTCAACACTCTTAGGCCCTAATGAGGCTGAATCGTGACTGATTGCAGTAAACTCACTGCAGATTCAGGCATTTTGACAACCAGAGGGTTAAGTTTAATCCCAGCTGGCAAGTTGAATGTTTTAAGCTAGGCTGGGAGTTTGATTGAAACCGATCTAAAGCAAATCAAAAAATTCTGCACTGGGGATATATTTTAGAGTTGTTCAGCTTAAGTGTATCATGCAGCTGACAACAGAAGATTGATCTATTTTGAGAAAAGCAGACATTGATTGCAGTCTTGAACTGGCTCGAAATGTTCGACCCAGTCTCATATTGTCATCACGTCGTCGTCACCATCATTAATTTGGGTGTGTTTTCTTTTTTTTTTTTTTTTTTTAAATTTATTTTTCTGTTATTTGCAAAGCCATCTGAATTTGTATTGCTCCAAAGTCTCAGTGTCACACTTATAAAAAGTCATTAATGAGAATCAGATTTGATGTTTTGCTTTGCTTGTGACTGTCTGCAGCCTGACAGATGTCAGCCTCTGACAAGGATTTATTTCTGTCAAGCCGTCAACTCAGCACTGACTGACTGGGGTGCATTCATGCCGCGAGAAGCAGGCCACCAGGGCTACGTGCCTTCTGGGTGAGATGGACCCACTGCTTGCATGATCAACTGGACTGGAAGGTTAGTTGAGTTCAGTAGTCAGTTTAAAAAGTTTGAAAGTTCTTAATGAACTGCATTCATGAGTGTTAGGGTTGATTATTATTATAATTATTAATAAGTTCTAAATTAATTGTGCCCACCGATGGAACCTCATGACCATTTTAAGTCTCGAATACATATATGTCCACTGATAAATTGAATCAAAGAACCAATTCTCCTCTCTTAATTGCCCCCACACTGTGGTTAGGGAGTGTTGGTTGTTTAAAAGATCAGAAAAAAAATCCACCTTGGCTGATAAAAATCTTAATTCTCATGACCTGGGGGGTTGAATAGTCTTTGAAATTACAAGGAGAAATTGGATGTTCAACACTCTTAGGCCCTAATGAGGCTGAATCGTGACTGATTGCAGTAAACTCACTGCAGATTCAGGCATTTTGACAACCAGAGGGTTAAGTTTAATCCCAGCTGGCAAGTTGAATGTTTTAAGCTAGGCTGGGAGTTTGATTGAAACCGATCTAAAGCAAATCAAAAAATTCTGCACTGGGGATATATTTTAGAGTTGTTCAGCTTAAGTGTATCATGCAGCTGACAACAGAAGATTGATCTATTTTGAGAAAAGCAGACATTGATTGCAGTCTTGAACTGGCTCGAAATGTTCGACCCAGTCTCATATTGTCATCACGTCGTCGTCACCATCATTAATTTGGGTGTGTTTTCTTTTTTTTTTTTTTTTTTTTAAATTTATTTTTCTGTTATTTGCAAAGCCATCTGAATTTGTATTGCTCCAAAGTCTCAGTGTCACACTTATAAAAAGTCATTAATGAGAATCAGATTTGATGTTTTGCTTTGCTTGTGACTGTCTGCAGCCTGACAAATGTCAGCCTCTGACAAGGATTTATTTCTGTCAAGCCGTCAACTCAGCACTGACTGACTGGGGTGCATTCATGCCGCGAGAAGCAGGCCACCAGGGCTACGTGCCTTCTGGGTGAGATGGACCCACTGCTTGCATGATCAACTGGACTGGAAGGTTAGTTGAGTTCAGTAGTCAGTTTAAAAAGTTTGAAAGTTCTTAATGAACTGCATTCATGAGTGTTAGGGTTGATTATTATTATAATTATTAATAAGTTCTAAATTAATTGTGCCCACCGATGGAACCTCATGACCATTTTAAGTCTCGAATACATATATGTCCACTGATAAATTGAATCAAAGAACCAATTCTCCTCTCTTAATTGCCCCCACACTGTGGTTAGGGAGTGTTGGTTGTTTAAAAGATCAGAAAAAAAATCCACCTTGGCTGATAAAAATCTTAATTCTCATGACCTGGGGGGTTGAATAGTCTTTGAAATTACAAGGAGAAATTGGATGTTCAACACTCTTAGGCCCTAATGAGGCTGAATCGTGACTGATTGCAGTAAACTCACTGCAGATTCAGGCATTTTGACAACCAGAGGGTTAAGTTTAATCCCAGCTGGCAAGTTGAATGTTTTAAGCTAGGCTGGGAGTTTGATTGAAACCGATCTAAAGCAAATCAAAAAATTCTGCACTGGGGATATATTTTAGAGTTGTTCAGCTTAAGTGTATCATGCAGCTGACAACAGAAGATTGATCTATTTTGAGAAAAGCAGACATTGATTGCAGTCTTGAACTGGCTCGAAATGTTCGACCCAGTCTCATATTGTCATCACGTCGTCGTCACCATCATTAATTTGGGTGTGTTTTCTTTTTTTTTTTTTTTTTTTAAATTTATTTTTCTGTTATTTGCAAAGCCATCTGAATTTGTATTGCTCCAAAGTCTCAGTGTCACACTTATAAAAAGTCATTAATGAGAATCAGATTTGATGTTTTGCTTTGCTTGTGACTGTCTGCAGCCTGACAGATGTCAGCCTCTGACAAGGATTTATTTCTGTCAAGCCGTCAACTCAGCACTGACTGACTGGGGTGCATTCATGCCGCGAGAAGCAGGCCACCAGGGCTACGTGCCTTCTGGGTGAGATGGACCCACTGCTTGCATGATCAACTGGACTGGAAGGTTAGTTGAGTTCAGTAGTCAGTTTAAAAAGTTTGAAAGTTCTTAATGAACTGCATTCATGAGTGTTAGGGTTGATTATTATTATAATTATTAATAAGTTCTAAATTAATTGTGCCCACCGATGGAACCTCATGACCATTTTAAGTCTCGAATACATATATGTCCACTGATAAATTGAATCAAAGAACCAATTCTCCTCTCTTAATTGCCCCCACACTGTGGTTAGGGAGTGTTGGTTGTTTAAAAGATCAGAAAAAAAATCCACCTTGGCTGATAAAAATCTTAATTCTCATGACCTGGGGGGTTGAATAGTCTTTGAAATTACAAGGAGAAATTGGATGTTCAACACTCTTAGGCCCTAATGAGGCTGAATCGTGACTGATTGCAGTAAACTCACTGCAGATTCAGGCATTTTGACAACCAGAGGGTTAAGTTTAATCCCAGCTGGCAAGTTGAATGTTTTAAGCTAGGCTGGGAGTTTGATTGAAACCGATCTAAAGCAAATCAAAAAATTCTGCACTGGGGATATATTTTAGAGTTGTTCAGCTTAAGTGTATCATGCAGCTGACAACAGAAGATTGATCTATTTTGAGAAAAGCAGACATTGATTGCAGTCTTGAACTGGCTCGAAATGTTCGACCCAGTCTCATATTGTCATCACGTCGTCGTCACCATCATTAATTTGGGTGTGTTTTCTTTTTTTTTTTTTTTTTTTTTAAATTTATTTTTCTGTTATTTGCAAAGCCATCTGAATTTGTATTGCTCCAAAGTCTCAGTGTCACACTTATAAAAAGTCATTAATGAGAATCAGATTTGATGTTTTGCTTTGCTTGTGACTGTCTGCAGCCTGACAGATGTCAGCCTCTGACAAGGATTTATTTCTGTCAAGCCGTCAACTCAGCACTGACTGACTGGGGTGCATTCATGCCGCGAGAAGCAGGCCACCAGGGCTACGTGCCTTCTGGGTGAGATGGACCCACTGCTTGCATGATCAACTGGACTGGAAGGTTAGTTGAGTTCAGTAGTCAGTTTAAAAAGTTTGAAAGTTCTTAATGAACTGCATTCATGAGTGTTAGGGTTGATTATTATTATAATTATTAATAAGTTCTAAATTAATTGTGCCCACCGATGGAACCTCATGACCATTTTAAGTCTCGAATACATATATGTCCACTGATAAATTGAATCAAAGAACCAATTCTCCTCTCTTAATTGCCCCCACACTGTGGTTAGGGAGTGTTGGTTGTTTAAAAGATCAGAAAAAAAATCCACCTTGGCTGATAAAAATCTTAATTCTCATGACCTGGGGGGTTGAATAGTCTTTGAAATTACAAGGAGAAATTGGATGTTCAACACTCTTAGGCCCTAATGAGGCTGAATCGTGACTGATTGCAGTAAACTCACTGCAGATTCAGGCATTTTGACAACCAGAGGGTTAAGTTTAATCCCAGCTGGCAAGTTGAATGTTTTAAGCTAGGCTGGGAGTTTGATTGAAACCGATCTAAAGCAAATCAAAAAATTCTGCACTGGGGATATATTTTAGAGTTGTTCAGCTTAAGTGTATCATGCAGCTGACAACAGAAGATTGATCTATTTTGAGAAAAGCAGACATTGATTGCAGTCTTGAACTGGCTCGAAATGTTCGACCCAGTCTCATATTGTCATCACGTCGTCGTCACCATCATTAATTTGGGTGTGTTTTCTTTTTTTTTTTTTTTTTTTAAATTTATTTTTCTGTTATTTGCAAAGCCATCTGAATTTGTATTGCTCCAAAGTCTCAGTGTCACACTTATAAAAAGTCATTAATGAGAATCAGATTTGATGTTTTGCTTTGCTTGTGACTGTCTGCAGCCTGACAGATGTCAGCCTCTGACAAGGATTTATTTCTGTCAAGCCGTCAACTCAGCACTGACTGACTGGGGTGCATTCATGCCGCGAGAAGCAGGCCACCAGGGCTACGTGCCTTCTGGGTGAGATGGACCCACTGCTTGCATGATCAACTGGACTGGAAGGTTAGTTGAGTTCAGTAGTCAGTTTAAAAAGTTTGAAAGTTCTTAATGAACTGCATTCATGAGTG